>NC_084627.1:4543369-4545869 GCF_033978795.1 Nerophis ophidion
CACGCACACACACACGCACACACACACGCACACAAAGAGTCAGAGAGTAAAACGCTGGCGTTGCAGCCGTCAAAAGACGACAGGAGCAGTGCTGTTGAGCTCCGCCTTTTCAAGGTCAGCACAAGCATCCTTGTTTGTTGTTGCAAACACCAGCAGAGGACACGCTCAGTCACACCAACTGAAACGCTCACAGATGCTGACTGTGCAAAAAATCCAATACAGCAAACAGAAGGACAACATCCACAGTGGGGCCAAAAAAGTATTTAGTCAGCCACCGATTGTGCAAGTTCTTCCACTTAAAATGATGACAGAGGTCTGGGATTTTCATCATAGGTACACTTCAACTGTGAGAGACAGAATGTGAAAAAAAAAATCCAGGAATTTTAAAGATTTGTAAATAAGTATTTGGTCAACCATTCAAAGCTCTCACTGATGGAAGGAAGTTTTGGCTCAAAATCTCACGATACATGGCCCCATTCATTCTTTCCTTAACACGGATCAATCGTCCTGTCCCCTTAGCGGAAAAACAGCCCCAAAGCATGATGTTTCCACCTCCATGCTTCACAGTAGGTATGGTGTTCTTGGGATGCAACTCAGTATTCTTCTTCCTCCAAACACGACGAGTTGAGTTTATACCAAAATGTTCTATTTTGGTTTCATCTGACCACATGACATTCTCCCAATCCTCTGCTGTATCATGCTTGTATCCATTTTGGTATAAACTCAACCCGTCGAAAAAGAATACTGAGTTGCGTCCCAAGAACACCATACCTACTGTGAAGCATGGGGGTGGAAACATCATGCTTTGGGGCTGTTTTTCTGCTAAGGGGACAGGACGATTGATCCGTGTTAAGGAAAGAATGAATGGGGCCATGTATCGTGAGATTTTGAGCCAAAACCTCCTTCCATCAGTGAGAGCTTTGAATGGTTGACCAAATATTTATTTTCCACCATAATTTACAAATAAATTCTTTAAAATTCCTACAATGTGAATTCCTGGATTTTTTTTTTCAGATTCTGTCTCTCACAGTTGAAGTGTACCTATGATGAAAATTACAGACCTCTGTCATCATTTTAAGTGGGAGAACTTGCACAATCGGTGGCTGACTAAGTACTTTTTTGCCCCACTGTATATAAAACATTACTTCATCAATCCAGAGATTTAAAGACGTGTATGAGCTAACTGGGCAGTGGCCATTTTACCTCTCTTTTTTTTTATGCCTCCACAACTTGTAGAAAGAGAGGTCCCCACAAGTCATGAACAAAAACTCGGTCCCCATTCCAAATGATAACAAGTATGTGGGTGTGTGTGTGTTTTCTGGCAATGCTTACTAAATGGGGACATCACTCTGTTTACACAGTCACCTTTAGGGGACTTCTGACGGTATGGGGACCTGTTTTTTTGTCCCCATACCATGTGTGTGTGTGTGTGTGTGTTTTCTGGGAATGCTTACTAAATGGGGACATCGCTCTGTTTACACAGTCACCTTTAGGGGACTTCTGACTTTATGGGGACCTGTTTTTTTGTCCCACACCATGTGTGTGTGTGTGTGTGTGTGTGTGTGAGAGTGTTTTCTGGCAGTGCTTACTAAATGGGGACATCACTCTGTTTACACAGTCACCTTTAGGGGACCTCTGCCGTTATGGGGACCTGTTTTTTTATTCTCATACCATGTGTGTGTGTGTGTGTGTTTTCTGGCAATGCTTACTAAATGGGGACATCACTCTGTTTACACAGTCACCTTTAGGGGACTTCTGACGGTATGGGGACCTGTTTTTTTGTCCCATACCATGTGTGTGTGTGTGTGTGTGTGTGTGTGTGTGTGTGTGTGTGTGTGTGTGTGTGTGTGAGTGTTTTCTGGCAGTGCTTACTAAATGGGGACATCACTCTGTTTACACAGTCACCTTTAGGGGACTTCTGACGTTATGGGGACCTGTTTTTTTATTCCCATACCATGTGTGTGTGTGAGTGTTTTCTGGCAGTGCTTACTAAATGGGGACATCGCTCTGTTTACACAGTCACCTTTAGGGGACTTCTGACGGTATGGGGACCTGTTTTTTTGTCCCCATACCATGTGTGTGTGTGTGTGTTTTCTGGCAATGCTTACTAAATGGGGACATCACTCTGTTTACACAGTCACCTTTAGGGGACTTCTGACGGTATGGGGACCTGTTTTTTTGTCCCATACCATGTGTGTGTGTGTGTGTGTGTGTGTGTGTGTGTGTGTGTGTGTGTGTGTGTGTGTGTGAGTGTTTTCTGGCAGTGCTTACTAAATGGGGACATCACTCTGTTTACACAGTCACCTTTAGGGGACTTCTGACGTTATGGGGACCTGTTTTTTTATTCCCATACCATGTGTGTGTGTGAGTGTTTTCTGGCAGTGCTTACTAAATGGGGACATCACTCTGTTTACACAGTCACCTTTAGGGGACTTCTGACGTTATGGGGACCTGTTTTTTTATTCCCATACCATGTGTGTGTGTGTGTGTTTTCTGGCAA
>NC_084627.1:4550869-4640869 GCF_033978795.1 Nerophis ophidion
ACCGGCGATGCTAACGCAGCTATTCGGCCATGCTATGGCAATGAATAGCGTCAATAGCTATTCGCTCAATAGCTTCAGTTTCTTCTTCAATATTTTCATACTCCAACCATCCGTTTCAATACATGCGTAACCTGTTGAATCGCTTAAACCGCTGAAATCCGAGTCTGAATCCGAGCTAATGTCGCTATATCTTGCTGTGCTATTCGCCGTTGTTTGTTTACATTGGCAGCACTGTGTGACGTCACAGGGAAATGGATAGTGGCATCGCAAATAGCGAAAATCAAGCACTTAAAACATTTTTTTAGGGATATTCCGGGACCGGTAAAATTTTGAAAAAAACTTAAAAAAATACAACAAGCCACTGGGAACTGATTTTTATAGTTTTTAACCCTTTTGAAATTGTGATAATGTTCCCCTTTAAAGCAAGAGTGAAGAATGCCTGATAAGTCTGAAAGAAAAAGAGATGATACAGTATTATTCCACTCCTTATGGCTTCAGTCACACGGAATGGGGCAAAAAGACACCCTCACCTACTGCGGGTGGCCCCGTACACAGTAAATGAAGACGAGTTCCCGCCCGGCTCGCTCGGTGCACGCAATGATTACATAATTCTGCAAAATGGTTTCCCGAGAAGGATTAGTCTGTTAATATTGGTCGTCGCTGACATCATCCCCGCGTCCTCCTCCAGTCCCCTAACCAGAAGCGACCTAGTCTAATGGTCTACCTTGCGTCTGAAGACGGAGAAGGCCAGACCGCAGGCCTTGCACAGCTGTCCGGCGCTCCCTGAGCTGGTGGGGGGGTACGTGGAGTATCCGGCGCTGGGGGCGAAGCGGAAAGGCCCCGCCCCCGCCCCGAAGCCGGGCGGCTGCGCCCGCACCGTGCCTGTGCCCATCACCTCGTTCAGCAGCCCACAGCATGACGCCCACATGGACGAGGCCCCCGCCTGCAGAAGGCAAACAAAATAGAGGCTTAAACCATGTAAACTACACCTGTGGCCCAAGCAGGCTCATAAAGGTGAGCACCCCCCAATACTTTGGGATATCTGTACATCACAGGTGTCAAAGTGGTTTTCACTGAAGGCCACATCAGTGGTGGCTGTTTCTAACAGTGAATATTATTATTACACAATTGTTATGCATTTTATTAGTAGTTTTTTTTAAACTAAAATGTAAAACAAATATGGTAAGTTACAATAATTTCACCTTAAAATGTTGTGTGTATTACTGTAAATGTAAAAAATATTACTACTGTTTTTATGGTAAAAATAAAAAAGGCAGCTCAGATGGGGCGGTATAGCTCGGTTGGTAGAGCGGCCATGCCAGCAACTTGAGGGTTGCAGGTTCGATCCCAGCTTGCACCATCCTAGTCACTGCCGTTGTGTCCTTGGGCAAGACACTTTACCCACCTGCTCCCAGTGCCACCCACACTGGTTTTAAATGTAACTTAGATATTGGGTTTCACAATGTAAAGCGCTTTGAGTCACTTGAGAAAAGCGCTATATAAAATATAATTCACTTCACTGCTAGAATTTTACTGTAAAATTGACATCATTTTTTTTTTTACTGTCAATAAAAAAACTGCCATTTTACAGTAAAAGAGTGTTGTTGTTTTTATACCGCAAATCAAAAACTGTAGATTTTTTTTCGATTGTGAATGCCAAAACGGCACCATAGTTTATTACAGTAAAAAAAAAAAAAAGTACAGTTTTTTAAATTCAGAGAAAAAATGCTGTAAAAACCACATTAAATTTCACAATTTTACCATGAAATCTATTGCTACTTTTACACTGCACAATTTGATGGATGACATAATGAATTATTTAAATTTTATTTTTTACATATTTTAGTTTAAAACTATTTTTAGATCGCGTTAATTTGAGTTATTCCCCAGTGTGGATGCCTCAAAAGTAGTGTTTTTTCTTAAATGCTCAGTGCCATGTTTAGTTTTTTTCTTTGTTACTGTCAACAGTGCTGTGTGTGTGTGTGTGTGTGTGTGTGTGTGTGTGTGTGTGTGTGTGTTTGTTTGTGTGTGTGTGTGTGTGTGTGTGTGAGTTTGTGTGTGTGTGATTTCGTCTCTCTTTTTGTGTTTGTTACGTGTCCGTCAAACTATATTAATAAAGTTTAATTGGCTTTGATTTAATAAAAAAAAAAACAGACTTAGCGGTACTAGTCTCAACTTGTATTTTAGGGGAAATAATTGAAAATTTAAAAAAAATTCCTGCCTGCCATTACCATCAGTGTTTTTTTTATTTTTATAAATAAATTCAGAGCATCTGCATTTTATAAGTGTGCACTGATAAAAAAAAAAAAAAATCGCCACTGTTCACCGCCACACTGATTACAGCATCCACACGCCACCGCTCTCATGTACGCTCGATTGAAGCGGAAACTATGTCAGCGTATTTAAAGTTCCGAGTTCATCCATTTGTATTAGTTCCACTCATTAAACGACTAATCGAAGCAGCGCTAATAAATATTACGGGCCAAAGTGTGAAATGTACTTCCTAAAATAACAAAAAAGTGTACTTTTAAGTGTTTTTTGTTTTATTGGCAGATTATTTTGCCTATTTTAAAAAGGTAACATACCTCACATTTTAGTACACATTACTCAAAACCAGGGTTTCTGCTAATGATCATCTTAGTAATTGATTAATCAAGTAAAACCCTTTATAGCATGGGTGTCAAACTCTGGCCCGCGGACCAAATCTGGCCCGCCGTGTAATTTAAGTTGGCCCTTAAGGCAATATCAATTTAGCATTAGCTAAATTGATATCGGTGCCGCTGTAACACCGCATTCACCGCTAATACTCATACTTGCCAACCCTCCTAATTTTCCCGGTAGACTCCCGAAGTTCAGTGCCCCTCCCGAAAATCTCCCGGGGCAACCATTCTCCCGAATTTCTACCGATTTCCACCTGGACAACTATATTGGGGGCGTGCCTTTAAGGCACTGCCTTTAGCGTTCCCTACAACCTGACATCACGTCCGCTTTTCCTCAATACAAACCAGTCACATAATATATGCAGTTTTACACACAAGTGAATGCAAGGCATACTTGGTCAACAGCCATACAGGTCACACTGGCCGTATAAACAACTTTAGCACTGTTACAAATATGCGCCACACTGTGAACCCACACCAAACAAGAATGACCAACACATTTCGGGTGAACATCCGCACCGTAACACAACAGAACAAATACCCAGAATCCCTTGCAGCACTAACTCTTCTGGGAAACTTCCAGCAAACTGACAATTAATTAACGTTTTATTCATGTATTTTCTCTTCAAGGCTTGAATGTTTGGTTCATTCATTATTATTTTATTTTCAAATGTATTGTTAGCCTGTGGAAAAAAATTGATAGTTACCTCAGAAAATTGCAAATAGAAAAAAATAATAAATAAATAAATAAATGGGTTGTACTTGTATAGCGCTTTTCTACCTTCAAGGTACTCAAGGCGCTTTGACACTACTTCCACATTTACCCATTCACACACTGATGGAGGGAGCTGCCATGCAAGGCGCCAACCAGCACCCATCAGGAGCAAGGGTGAAGTGTCTTGCTCAGGACACAACGGACGTGACGAGGTTGGTACTAGGTGGGAATTGAACCAGGAACCCTAGGGTTGCGCACGGCCACTCTTCCACTGCGCCACGCATTAAAAGGCATTACATTTTTATTAAAATGTTATTTGACATGCCATTGATATTTTTTTACTTGTTATTATTTGAAACTGGATTTTGCATGTCGCTAAAGTTATATAAGCTTTGCTTGTTCAATATTTAATGCAAAACTTGTTTGGGTCCCTATTAAAAAGGTTAATTTGTTCAACCTTGGCCCGTGGCTTTGTTCCGTTTAAAATTTTGGCCCACTCTTTATTTGAGTTTGACACCCCTGCTTTAAAGCCTCAATGCGTATTTTAGGGAAAATAGCTGAAACCAACGATTTTTCCGCTTGCTATAACCTTCATTTCCCCCCCTCGAATAAATGCACATCATCATAAACATTGGAAAGTGCACTTTTAACTTGTGTGCATTAAAAATTAAATAAAAACATTTGAAACATTTCAATCTCCGCTGCTTCCTGCAGCAAAAACCAAAGTACCCACACACCACCACTCATGTGCACTCAATGCAGCGGTAGTGTGGACACTATGTCGCCTGTTTCAAGTTCTGGGCACTCCATACGGTCCAGATTTGATCGTTGTTTTTTGAGTCACACTCATTAAAGGGGAACATTATCACCAAACCTGTGCAAGCGTCAATATATACCTTGATGTTGCAGAAAAAAGACCATGTATTTTTTTAACCGATTTCCGAACTCTAAATGGGTGAATTTTGGCAAATTAAAGGCCTTTCTGTTCATCGGTCTTTTAGCGATGACGTCAGAACGTGACGTCACCGAGGTAATACACCCGCCATATTCATTTTCACATTACAAACACCGGGTCTCGGCTCTGTTATTTTCCGTTTTTTCGACTATTTTTTGGAACCTTGGAGACATCATGCCTCGTCGGAGGGTGTAACAACACTAACAGGGAGGGATTCAAGTTGCACCACTGGCAAGAAATCTGCCGCCAGACCCCCATTGAATGTACCAGAGTGTCTTCACATTTGACCGGCGATGCTAAGGCAGACATGGCACAGAGATGTATGGATAACCTGCAGATGCATTTGCAACGATTAAGTCAACGAAATCACAAAGGTGAGTTTTGTGGATGTTGTTGACTTATGTGCTAATCAGACATATTTGGTCACGGCATGACTGCCAGCTAATCGATGCTAACATGCTATGCTAATCGACGCTAACATGCTATTTACGCTAGCTGTAGGTACATTTCAAACTAGATACCCACATTTAATGCGAAACAAACACTTACCAATCGACGGATTTAAGTTGCTCCAGTGTCACAAGACGCGAAAGTCCTGATCGTTTGGTCCGCACATTTTACCGGCGATGCTAATAAGGCAGCCATGCTATGGGCCACTTCATTAGGTACACCCACGCTATGGCCGAATAGCGTCAATAGCTATTCGCTCAATAGCTTCAATTTCTTCCTCAATTTCGTTGTCGCTATCTGCCTCCATACTCCGACCATCTGTTTCAATACATGCGTAATCTGTTGAATCGCTTAAGCCGCTGAAATCCGAGTCTGAATCCGAGCTAATGTCGCTATATCTTGCTGTGGTAACCGCCATGTTGTTTGTATTGGCAGCCCTGTATGACGTCACAGGGAAATGGACAGTGGTTTCGAAGATAGCGAAAATAAGGCACTTTAAAGCTTTATTTAGGGATATTCCGGGACCGGTAAAATTTTGAAAAAAAATTCAAAAAAATACAAGCCACTGGGAAATTATTTTTATTGTTTTTAACCCTTTTGAAATTGTGATAATACTCCCCTTTAAAGCATGAATTAAAGCAACACATTATAAACCTAAGCTTGTCCAAACATACACTCATAACCTGTTCTCAGTGCTTTTGTGTTTCTGATGTCATTAAACCACCAAAGTCAGATTAACTCCTGATGCTTACCTTATCCCAATAAACACCTGTTCAGTATTTTAACATAAAAGTGTTTGATTGTGAGGCATTAGAAGCCACAAAGTGCAACGGGTCCATCCGACCCACAAACGCTGGCTAAGTAACAACAATATGAACGTTGCACGGAAAATTGCTCTGCCAGTTTCTGCATCCCACAGGGATTCTTCTTTGGTGTTTCTGCACCTGCGGTTCCCACACAAGGTTGCAACATTGTTTGTCAACACTTTCTGCTCTCTATTTGTCGCACATTTGACCTTCTGATGTTCTGTGTGCCTACACTCTGTCTTCCTCCTGTCTAGGCCTGCTGTGGGTGTGTGTGAGGGGGTTTGCGGTACACAGAACATCAATTTCCGCACTTCTATTAGCCAGTGGACCCGGTTATCTTATATGTGGTAGAAATGTTTAGGGGGGTGTATGGTGTGTGGTCATTAAATATGTATTCTGATATATGTTCTTCACAGAAAACGAGCCAAAGTCAGTGAGTCTCAGTTTGAAAAATTAAATAATTGGATAATTTTTCTTTTAATAAAATAATGAAAACGGGTCCAACAGACCCAAACACCACACAAGGGTTAACCCTGAAATTTCTCACACAGTCAATGCGCTCTCTAAGCAAAACAAAAACAAACCACTGTTACTTGAAGGTGTTTTAGCACACTCAAATTTGGTACACGGATTTAGGGAACTCACCATCACACCTGTGAAAAATTTGGTTGAAAAATAATGAAGGTAAACAACTAATGGGCCATAAGTCGCTGGGCATTTGTCTAATGCAGGGGTCACCAACGCGGTGCTCGTAAGGACCAGATGAGTCGCCCGCTGGCCTGTTCTAAAAATAGCTCAAATAGCAGCACTTACCAGTGAGCTGCCTCTATTTTATACATTTTATTTAAATACTAGCAAGCTGGTCTCGCTTTGCTCGACATTTTTAATTCTAAGAGAGACGAAAATCAAATAGAATTTGAAAATCCAATAAATGATTTTAAAGATTTGGTCCCCACTTGTTTGAATAAATTATTTTTTATTTTTTATTTTGCTTCTTATAACTTTCAGAAAGACAATTTTAGTGAAAAAATACAACCTAAAAAATTATTTTAGGATTTTTAAACACATAACTTTTTACCTTCCTCTTCTTTCCTGACAATTTAAATCAATGTTCAAGTCAATGTATTTTAATTTAATTCTTCATTTTAGCTTCTACCGCTTAATGGAATAAGCGGTAGAAAATGGATGGATGGATGGATTTTAGCTTCTGTTTTTTCGGTGAAGAATATTTGTGAAATATTTCTTCAAACTTATCATGATTAAAATTAAAAAAAAATCTTCCGGCAAACCTAGAAAATCTGTAGAATCAAATTTAAATCTTATTTCAAAGTCTTTTAAATTTATTTTAACATTTTTGTTCTGGAGTGAAGTTAAGTGAATTATATTTATATAGCGCTTTTTCTCTAGTGACTCAAAGCGCTTTACATAGTGAAACCCAATATCTAAGTTACATTTAAACCAGTGTGGGTGGCACTGGTAGCAGGTGGGTAAAGTGTCTTGCCCAAGGACACAACGGCAGTGACTAGGATGACGGAAGCGGGAATCGAACCTGCAACCCTGAAGTTGCTGGCACGGCCACTCTACCAACCGGGCTATGCTTTTGGAAAATGTAGAAGAAATAATGATTTGTCTGTGTTAGAATTATAGCCTGGTCCAATTTGTTATATATTTTAAAAAAGTGCAGATTGGATTTTAACCTATTTAAAACATGTCATCAAAATTCTAAAATTAATCTTAATCAGGAAAAATTACTAATTATGTTCCGTACATTTTTTTTTTTAATTTTTTCAAAAAGATTCGAATTAGCTAGTTTTTCTCTTCATTTTTGTCGGTTGAATTTTGCATTTTAAAGAGTCGAAATTGAAGATAAACTATGTTTCAAAATTTCATTTTCATTTTTTCCGTGTTTTCTCCTCTTTTAAACCGTTCAATTAAGTGTTTTTTCATCATTTATTCCCTACAAAAAAACCTTCCAAAAAAAGGGAAAAAAATGTACGACGTAATGACAGTGAAGTGAAGTGAATTATATTTATATAGCACTTTTCTCTAGTGACTCAAAGCGCTGTACATAGTGAAACCCAATATCTAAGGTACATTTAAACCAGTGTGGGTGAAACTGGGAGCCGGTGGGTAAAGTGTCTTGCCCAAGGACACAACGGCAGTGACTAGGATGACGGAATCGAACCTGCAACCCTGAAGTTGCTGGCACGGCCACTCTACCGACCGAGCTATGCTTCTGGAAAATCTAGAAGAAATAATGATTTGTCTATGTTAGAAATATAGCTTGGTCCAATTTGTTATATATTTTAACAAAATGCAGATTGGATTTTAACCTATTTAAAACATGTCAGCAAAATTCTAAAATTAATCTTAATCAGGAAAAATGACTAATTATGTTCCGTAAATTTTTTTTTTTTTAATTTTTTCAAAAAGATTCGAATTAGCTAGTTTTTCTCTTCATTTTTTTCGGTCGAATTTTGCATTTTAAAGAGTCAAAATTGAAGATAAACTATGTTTCAAAATTTCATTTTTTCCGTGTTTTCTCCTCTTTTAAACCGTTCAATTAAGTGTTTTTTCATCGTTTATTCCCTACAAAAAACCTTCCATAAAAAGGGAAAAAAATGTACGACGCAATGACAGTGAAGTGAAGTGAATTATATTTATGTAGCGCTTTTCTCAAGTGACTCAAAGCGCTTTACATAGTGAAACCCAATATCTAAGTTACATTTAAACCAGTGTGGGTGGCACTGGGAGCAGGTGGGTAAAGTGTCTTGCCCAAGGACACAACGGCAGTGACTAGGATGACGGAAGCGGGAATCGAACCTGCAATCCTGAAGTTGCTGGCAAGGCCACTCTACCAACCGAGCTATGCTTTTGGAAAATCTAGAAGAAATAATGATTTGTCTATGATTTGTTATATATTTTAACAAAGTGCAGATTGGATTTTAACCTATTTAAAACATGTCATCAAAATTCTAAAATTAATCTTAATCAGGAAAAATGACTAATTATGTTCCGTAAATTTTTTTTTTTTTAATTTTTTCAAAAAGATTCGAATTAGCTAGTTTTTCTCTTCATTTTTTTCGGTCGAATTTTTGCATTTTAAAGAGTCGAAATGGAAGATAAACTAAGTTTCAAAATTTCATTTTTTCCGTGTTTTCTCCTCTTTTAAACCGTTCAATCAAGTGTTTTTTCATCATTTATTCCCTACAAAAAAACCTTCCATAAAAAAGGGAAAGAAATGTACGACGCAATGACAGACAGAAATAGCTTTTTTTTAATGTATATATATAGATTTATTTATTAAAGGTAAATTGAGCAAATTGGCTATTTCTGGCAACTTATTTAAGTCTGTATCAAACTGGTAGCCCTTCGCATTAATCAGTACCCAAGAAGTAGCTCTTGGTTTCAAAAAGGTTGGTGTGGCAAATAGCTAATTTTTTTACCACTATTGTTAGCATTCAAATATTAGCATTCAAGCTTATTTTTCCTAATTTTGCAGGTATACACCTCAACGTCAAATATTTTGTTACTTGACAAAGGACACCTGTTAGCAATATGCTAGCTCATTTTATAGTTATACACCTCAGTCATACTTTGATACTTGATGCATGCTAATGTTAGCATGCTAGTATTAGAGGCACATTTTTAAATTTTTGGTACTTGACGCATAATATAGTAGTGAAGTGAATCATATTTATTAAACATTTTTATATATATATATATATATATATATATATATATATATATATATATATATATATATATATATATATTTATGGTGTTTTTTCTCTAGTGACTCAAAGCACTTTACATGGTGAAACCCAATATCTAAGTTACATTTAAAGTGTGAATGTTGTCTGTCTATCTGTGTTGGCCCTGCGATGAGGTGGCGACTTGTCCAGGGTGTACACCGCCTTCCGCCCGATTGTAGCTGAGATAGGCGCCAGCACCCCCCGCGACCCCGAAAGGGAATAAGCGGTAGAAAATGGATGGATGGATGGACATTTAAACCAGTGTGGGTGAAACTGGGAGCCGGTGGGTAAAGTGTCTTGCCCAAGGACACAACGGCAGTGACAAGGATAGCGGAAGCGGGGATCGAACCTGGAACCCTCAAGTTGCTGGCACGGCCACTCTACCAACCGAGCTATCAATCAATCCATTTTTATTTATATAGCCTTAAATCGCAAGTGTCTCAAAGGGCTGCATGAGCCACGACAACATCATTGGCTCAGAACCCACATCAGGGCAAGGAAAAACTCCCAACCCAGTGAGACGTCTATGAGAAACCTTGGAGAGGACTGCAGACGTGTCCTTGGGCAAGACACTGTACCCACCTGCACCCCGTGCCAACCACACTGGTTTAAATGGAACTTGGGTATTGGGTTTCACTAGAGAAAAGCGCTATATAAATATAGTTCACTTCACTTCACATTACAAGAATCCGTGTGAGGTCTTTCCTGAGCACATGAAGCAAAGATGGAAGGATGGGAAGCATAGTGATGAAAGGAGGAAGAAGGGGGATGGGTAGAAGAGAGAGAGAGCGGGAATCGATGCTGGACATAAGACACCGTCACACGGGCAACAACACAAAAGCTTTTCCACATTCCGAGACCAGAGAATGGTCCGAGCGGTCCCAAACACTCTGTGATGTGTCGCCAGCCGGGTCGCCCGCTTAGGGAGGTCTTATGTCATCTTAGGCAGGAGGATCTATTTGTGGAAACCGGCCCACAGGGGGAGCAAGTCTCGGGACACCTTACTCATCAGCTGGTCTTTACCACAATGTCATTAGAAGCCTTCCCATTTTTTTAACAACTTGAAGCCTATAAATGATGTTTTGTTTTTGCATTTTTAGAGGGAGAATGTGTAATGTTTCATGAAGTGATGCCGTTCAAAGTCTGGCCATGTGACTGCAATACAAAAACAACAACCAAGAAATAAGCCCAGGCTTATTATTATTTTTTACTTCTCACCCCCCATTGTTTACCTGTACCTCACCTTTTTTGTAAGGGGCGCCGGAAGTTGGCAGACCCGTCAGTGATCCTGTTCTGTCTCCCTGTAATGTTTGATCCTGTTCTGTCTCCCTTAATGTTTGATCCTGTTCTGTCTCCCTGTAATGTTTGATCCTGTTCTGTCTCCCTTAATGTTTGATCCTGTTCTGTCTCCTTGTAATGTTTGATCCTGTTCTGTCTCCCTGTAATGTTTGATCCTGTTCTGTCTCCCTTAATGTTTGATCCTGTTCTGTCTCCTTGTAAAGTTTGATCCTGTTCTGTCTCCCTGTAATGTTTGATCCTGTTCTGTCTCCTTTTAATGTTTATTCCTGTTTTGTCTCCCTGTAATGTTTGATCCTGTTCTGTCTCCCTGTAATGTTTTATCCTGTTCTGTCTCCCTGTAATGTTTGATCCTGTTCTGTCTCCCTTAATGTTTGATCCTGTTCTGTCTCCTTGTAATGTTTGATCCTGTTCTGTCTCCCTGTAATGTTTGATCCTGTTCTGTCCTCCTGTAATATTTGATCCTGTTCTGTCCCCCTGTAATGTTTGATCCTGTTCTGTCCCCCTGTAATGTTTGATCCTGTTCTGTCCCCCTGTAATGTTTGATCCTGTTCTGTCTCCCTGTAATGTTTGATCCTGTTCTGTCTCCCTGTAATGTTTGATCCTGTTCTGTCCTCCTGTAGTGTTTGATCCTGTTCTGTCTCCCTGTTATGTTTGATCCTGTTCTGTCTCCCTGTTATGTTTGATTCTGTTCCGTCTCCATGTAATGTTTGATCCTGTTCTGTCTCCATGTAATGTTTGATCCTGTTCTGCCTTCCTGTAATGTTTGATCCGGTTCTGTGTTCCTGTAATGTTTGATTCTGTTCTGTCTCCCTGTAATGTTTGATCCTGTTTTGTGTTCCTGTAATGTTTGATCCTGTTTTGTGTTCCTGTAATGTTTGATCCTGTTCTGTGTTCCTGTAATGTTTGATCCGGTTCTGTCTCCCTGTAATGTTTGATCCTGTTCTGTCTTCCTGTAATGTTTGATCCGGTTCTGTCTCCCTGTAATGTTTGATCCTGTTCTGTCTTCCTGTAATGTTTGATCCTGTTCTGTGTTCCTGTAATGTTTGATCCGATTCTGTCTCCCTGTAATGTTTGATCCAGTTCTGTCTTCCTGTAATGTTTGATCCAGTTCTGTCTCCCTGTTATGTTTGATCCTGTTCTGTCTTCCTGTAATGTTTGATCCTGTTCTGTGTTCCTGTAATGTTTGATCCTGTTCTGTGTTCCTGTAATGTTTGATCCGGTTCTGTCTCCCTGTAATGTTTGATCCTGTTCTGTCTTCCTGTAATGTTTGATCCGGTTCTGTCTCCCTGTAATGTTTGATCCTGTTCTGTCTCCCTGTAATGTTTGATCCTGTTCTGTCTCCATGTAATGTTTGATCCTGTTCTGTCTCCATGTAATGTTTGATCCTGTTCTGTCTCCATGTAATGTTTGATCCTGTTCTGTCTCCATGTAATGTTTGATCCTGTTCTGTCTCCCTGTAATGTTTGATCTTGTTCTGTCTTCCTGTAATGTTTGATCCTGTTCTGTCTCCCTTAATGTTTGATCCTGTTCTGTCTCCCTGTAATGTTTGATCCTGTTCTGTCTCCCTGTAATGTTTGATCCTGTTCAGTCTCCCTGTAATGTTTGATCCTGTTCTGTCTCCCTGTAATGTTTGATCCTGTTCTGTCTCCCTGTAATGTTTGATCCTGTTCTGTCTCCCTGTAATGTTTGATCCTGTTCTGTCTCCCTGTAATGTTTGATCCTGTTCTGTCTCCCTTAATGTTTGATCCTGTTCTGTCTCCTAGTAATGTTTGATCCTGTTCTGTCTCCCTGTAATGTTTGATCCTGTTCTGTCTCCCTTAATGTTTGATCCTGTTCTGTCTTCCTGTAATGTTTGATCCTGTTCTCTCTCCATGTAATGCTTGATCCTGTTCTGTCCTCCTGTAATGTTTGATCCTGTTTTGTGTCCCTGTAATGTTTGATCCAGTTCTGTCTCCCTGTAATGGTTGGTCCTGTTCGGTCTCGCTGTAATGTTTGATCCTGTTCTGTGTCCTTGTGATGTTTGAACCTGTTCTGTCTCCTTGTAATGTTTGATACTGTTCTGTCTCCCTGTAATGTTTGAACCTGTTCTGTCTCCCTGTAATGTTTGATCCTGTTCTGTCTCCCTGTAATGTTTGATCCTGTTCTGTCTCCTTGTAATGTTTGAACCTGTTCTGTCTCCCTGTAATGTTTGAACCTGTTCTGTCTCCCTGTAATGTTTGATCCTGTTCTGTCTCCTTGTAATGTTTGATCCTGTTCGGTCTCCCTGTAATGTTTGATCCTGTTCTGTCTCCCTGTAATGTTTGTCTGATTTTGAATGGGATTGTGCTGAGTAGGTTTAAGCCATAAGAAATGGAACAACCTCACAACAAACCTGAAAAGTCACACATATTACTCTTCATTCACATTTAAACTTAAAAAAGTGGCTTTGGGGCAATCAAAGCTGCTCACTGAAGTGGGCACTATGTTTGACCCACATCTCAACTTAATGTGTATTATAGTTATCCCTACATTCATTTTCTACCGCTTGTCCTTTTCGCGGTGGCTGGAGCCTATCTCAGCTGTATTATGCATGAGAAAAAGTACGCTGTGAGGTGTGTCTGTTAAAAAGATGCGAACAAGAGCATGTATTATGTATGTGTTATGATGTAAAGGAGAGGTGTGGTTGTAATGTATAAGTATGTGTCAATGAAAGGGCATTTTATGACTTTTCTTAATTTGATTACATACTATAGTATAATTTTATTGCATGTTTTAGCATCTCTTTAATTTCGGTAGCCAGGGACTGCAGACGGAAATGAGCTATTTAGCTATAATCCGGTACAGAACATATCTTTCTTTGATCTTAATGTCTCCGTGCATTGTGCCTTCAAATAAAGACTAAACTAATCTGAAATTTTTGTCCTTTCCCCCCAATTTTTGGTGGAGTTTTTTCAAAATAAGTTTTTTACAATGTGACGAGAGCCAATAAAAAAATGAGACACTGAGCAATAAAGGGTTGACATAATTTAGCATACAACTAAAGTCAACAAACCTTTACCATTTATTGATTAACGTGGACCCCAACTTAAACAAGTTGAAAAAGTTATTCAAGTGTTACAATTTAGTGGTCAATTAAGGAACGGACCTATTTTGCACAATATAACAATTAACCTTTTGACATTGACATAATTAACAAGTAATCTATTTCTAATAATTACAAAAAATATTAATGGGATCAGAAAGCCAGCCTTTATAAATATCATGTTTGATTTGTTTGATGGTTGTGGTTTAGTTGCCATACTGTATACATTAAAAAAGTTATTTAGTGGGGAAAATAGTTATTTTTTATGACATTATGAAGTCTGAAGACTTGGCAAAACAAAACAACGGACAATACAAAATAAGCAACAAACTGCACTATTTTGTAAAATACAGTATTCGAATATTTCCCAAAAATATTTTGAAATGTGGACTCGTCAGACCACAGAACACGTTTCCACTTTGCATCAGTCCATCTTAGATGATCTTAAGCCCAGAGAAGCCGGCGGCGTTTCTGGATGTTGTTGATAAATGGCTTTCGCTTTGCATAGTAGAGCTTTAACTTGCACTTACAGATGTAGCGACAAACTATTTAGTGACGGTGGTTTTTTGAAGTGTTTCTGAGCCCATGTGGTGATATCCTTTAGAGATTGATGTCGGTTTTTGATACAGTGCTGTCTGAAGGATCGAAGGTCACGGTCATCAATGTTGGTTTCCGGCCATGCCGCTTACGTGGAGTGATTTCTCCAGATTCTCTGAACCTTTTGATGATATTATAAACCGTAAATGTTTAAATCCCTAAATTGTTGTTGTTCTTAAACTGTTTGACTATTTGCTCTGGCAGTTGTGGACAAAGGGGTGTACCTCGCCCCATCCTTTCTTGTGAAAGACTGAGCATTTTTGGAAAGCTGTTTTTATACCCAATCATGGCACCCACCTGTTCCCAATTAGCCTGCACACCTGTTGGATGTTCCCAATAAGTGTTTGATGAGCATTCCTCAACTTCATCAGTATTTATTGCTACCTTTCCCAACTTTTTTGTCACACGTTGCTGGCATCAAATTCTAAAGTTAATGATTATTTGCAACAACAAATATGTTGTTTTTGTAGCATATTCAACTGAATATGGGTTAAAAATTATTTGCAAATCAGTTTCCTTTTGAAAACGATACTTTATGTATACTTTAATCACAATGATTATTTATTAATGAATATAAAATAATAAATTTTGCTGGTGTAGCTCTCTCGTTTACATATTTATCAAACAGTGGGGGTGTCCCAAATGTTATGGCCAGTAAGTGTCTGGACCGGGGGGTCGGCAACCTTCTCTCTTTAGCGCCGCCCTAGTGGCTCTCTGGAGCTTTTTCAAAAATGTATGAAAAATGGAAAAAGATGAGGGGGAAAAAATATAAAAATATATATTTTTTGTTTTAATATGGTTTCTGTAGGAGGACAAACATGACAAAAACCTCCCTAATTGCTATAAAGCACACTGTTTATATTAAACATGCTTCACTGATTCAAATACTTGGCGAGCGCCGTTTTGTCCTACTAAATTTGGCGGTCCCTGAACTCACCTTAGTTTGTTTACATGTATAACTTTCTCCGACTTTCTAAGACGTGTTTTATGCCACTTCTTTGTCCGTCTCATTTCGTCCACCAAACTTTTAACGTTGTGCATGAATGCACAAAGGTGAGTTTTTCTTGATGTTATTGACTTGACATATTTGGTCACTGCATGACTGCAAGCTAATCGATGCTAACATGCTATTTAGGCTAGTTATATGTACATGTTGCATCATTATGCCTCATTTGTAGCTATATTTGAGCTCATTTGGTTTCCTTTAAGTCCTTTTAATTCAATTTATATCTCATGACACACTATCTGTGTGTAATATGGCTTTTAATTTTTTGCGGCTCAAGACATATTAGTTTTTTTTATTTTTGGTCCAATATGGCTCTTTCAACATTTTAGGTTGCCGACACCTGTTCTGGACCATCACTTGCTCCAGACGTAAACAAATAATATAGACCAGGGGTCACCAACGAGGTGCCCGCGGGCACCAGGTCGCCCGTAAGGACCAGATGAGTCGCCCGCTGGCCTGTTCTAAAAATAGCTCAAATAGCAGCACTTACCAGTGAGCTGCCTCTATTTTTTAAATTGTATTTATTTACTAGCAAGCTGCTCTCACTTTGTCCGATAATTCTAAGAGAGACAAAACTCAAATAGAATTTGAAAATCCAAGAAAATATTTGAAAGACTTGGTCTTCACTTGTTTAAATAAATTCATTTATTTTTTCACTTTGCTTCTTATAAACTTTCAGAAAGACAATTTTAGAGAAAAAATACAACCTTAAAAATGATTTTAGGATTTTTAAAAGACATATACCTTTTTACCTTTTAAATTCCTTCCTCTTCTTTCCTGACAATTTAAATCAATGTTCAAGTATTTTTTTGTTGTTGTAAAGAATAATAAATACATTTTAATTTAATTCTTCATTTTAGCTTCTGTTTTTTTGACGAATAATATTTGTGAAACATTTCTTCAAACTTAATATGATTAAAATTAAAAAAAAATATTCTGGCAAATCTAGAAAATCTGTCAAATCAAATTTAAATCTTATTTCAAAGTGGATTTTAACCTATTTAAAACATGTCATCAAAATTCTGAAATTAATCTTAACCTTCGTCTTGTGTTAGGGTCGGCACCGACCCGTTTTAGGTTTTAAATGCATAAAAACACCACATACATTTATTTTTTTGCATCAAAGCGTTTTGACTTTGTCAGGAACCTCTTTGTCAACAAAATAAAACGTTTTAATTTTTTTCACTAAATTATAAAATGCTCTGGTAGAAATTATGCCCTTGGTATTGTTAGGGTCGGTTTCGACCCGGTTATAAAAATAAGATGATAAAGCAATGATAAGAGCCAAAACTGAACACACTGACAGCCAGCTCCTCTCCCAATCATGTGAGCTTTAGTGGATTCTCATTTTACCTTGTTATCCTGTACAAAAAAAAAAAAAAAAGACGGACACTAAAAGTGTCACTTTTTGCCACTCTGATTTTGTTTTTTTATTAGTTTTGGAACTAGTAATCTATTTCTCTTGGTTTCATTTGCTTGATTGGTTGTTTGTTTGATGTTGGATTTCTGTTGCTGAAAAAAAAACTTTTTAGCCTTTTTCTTGAAGTAAATATATATGGGTCAAAATTGACCCGTAACACCATAGATGTTACTATAGTTAAAATTCTTAAAATGAAAAAATAAACAAAACACATTTATTTAAGAGATGTGTTCTAATACCCCTTAGTAATAGTTAGGTAACACAACAACCTTTTTTTATTTATATGATTCTCTTGAGGTTCGTTTTACCATTTTTAAAAATTGAAATCGAGGGGTATACTGACAAAATAAGGCCCAATGGCTCAAACCAAAAATATTAAAACCAATATTTTCAAGGATAAGGAAGCCTAACGAGGTAACCAAGAGATGAGAAACAAATAGGATGATAGATAATTGCTTTTAGTGTATTTTACAGCTGATTTAAAACATGGGTCAAAACCGACCCGTTAACATAAGAGATGGTAACAGAAAGCTAACACAAGAGGAAGGTTAATCAGGAAAAATTACTAATGATGTTCCATAAATTCTTTTTTTTTTTTTTTTTCAAGAAGATTCGAATTAGCTAGTTTTTCTCTTCATTTTTTTTTGGTTGAATTTTGAATTTTAAAGAGTGGAAATTGAAGATAAACCATGTTTCAAAATTTTATTAATTTTTTTTTTCGTGTTTTCTCCTCTTTCAAACCGTTTAATTAAGTGTTTTTTTCATTGTTTATTCTTTACAAAAAAACCTTCCGTAAAAGGAAAAAAAAATGTACAGGCGGATCGGTGCGGCGTCTTCAGTAATGCGGACGTTGTATCGATCCGTTGTAAAGAAGAAGGAGCTGAGCCGGAAGGCAAAGCTCTCAATTTACCGGTCGATCTACGTTCCCATCCTCACCTATGGTCATGAGCTCTGGGTCATGACCGAAAGGATAAGATCACGGGTACAAGCGGCCGAAATGAGTTTGGGTCTCTCCCTTAGAGATAGGGTGAGAAGCTCTGCCATCCGGGAGGAGCTCAAAGTAAAGCCGCTGCTCCTTCACATCGAGAGGAGCCGGATGAGGTGGTTCGGGCATCTGGTCAGGATGCCACCCGAACGCCTCCCTAGGGAGGTGTTTAGGGCACGTCCAGCTGGTAGGAGGCCACGGGGAAGACCCAGGACACATTGGGAAGACTATGTCTCCCGGCTGGCCTGGGAACGCCTCGGGATCCCCCGGGAAGAGCTAGACGAAGTGGCTGGGGATAGGGAAGTCTGGGCTTCCCTGCTTAGGCTGCTGCCCCCGCGACCCGACCTCGGATAAGCGGAAGATGATGGATGGATGGATGGATGGATGGATTGACGGACAGAAATACCCATTTTTTTTATATATATATAAATGTATTTATTAAATGTAAATAGAGCAAATTGGCTATTTCTGGCAATTTCTTTAAGTGTGTATCAAACTGGTAGCCCTTCACATGAATCAGTACCCAAGAAGTAGCTCTTGGTTTCAAAAAGGTTGGTGACCCCTGATATAGTGAGTTACATGTAATATATAACATTATGAACATGTCATATATGGAAAGACAACACAGAAATGTACACAATGTGAATCAGAGTACATATGCATTGTGAACTCCTTGTTGTCATGTGACTAAAAGTGTGGCGTAACGCTAATGGATAATTGACTTCCCTCATGAATAATATGGATAAGCTCCACAGTAAACATGTGTGCAATACGCATGGTGCGTTCAATGACAATATGTTGATTATCACAGTCAGGTGTGAGCGTATGCAGCTTCGAAGTTTAATTTCCCAAAAGGAGCACATTATGTCAGCCGGCACAACAATAGATGTGGATTAATCTGCTCGGAAAATTGAAAAAGCAGCTTTTTCCGCTGTGCTTGGAATCAAATGTCAAGCTAAAGCGGAATATTGGATGGCTTATGAAAAGGACAACGGGGAGAATCCTGCTGATGCTTGTCATATACGTTTTAGTTATGTGAACAGCAAGGGTCAAACCTCACGGGAGGCGTTTTCTCTTCTCTGCACTAGAAATAAAATAAATAAATAAATAAATAAGGCTCAATCCGCCCCGGGTCGCCTAAATCTCCTTATTATGCAGGAACAAATCTCTCTTATCTGCATTTACTCCAGACTTCACACATGAGATTTGACGCACATTACAAACTCCTGCACACAAATCCTCGTATTCAATAATAAAATTCGCTCCATTTTGTCCACTAAAGACTCCGAGATCGTTATCCATGCGTTCGTTACGTCTCGTCTCGATTACTGTAACGTATTATTTTCGGGTCTCCCCATGTCTAGCATTAAAAGATTACAGTTGGTACAAAATGCCGGCAGCTAGACTTTTGACAAGAACAAGAAAGTTTGATCACATTACGCCTGTACTGGCTCACCTGCACTGGCTTCCTGTGAAGTGTGAATTGTGAATTATATTTATATAGCGCTTTTCTCTAGTGACTCAAAGCGCTTTACATAGTGAAACCCGATATCTAAGTTACATTTAAACCAGTGCGGGTGGCACTGGGAGCAGGTGGGTAAAGTGTCTTGCCCAAGGACACAACGGCAGTGACTAGGATGGCGGAAGCGGGAATCGAACCTGCAACCCTCAAGTTGCTGGCATGGCCGCTCTACCAACCGAGCTACACCGCCCCTGTGCACTTAAGATGTGACTTTAAGGTTTTACTAATTACGTATAAAATACTACACGGTCTAGCTCCAGCCTATCCTGCCGATTGTATTGTACCATATGTCCATCCAACCATCCATCATCTTCCGCTTATCCGAGGTCGGGTCGCGGGGGCAGCAGCCTAAGCAGGGAAGCCCAGACTTCCCTATCTCCAGCCACTTCGTCTAGCTCTTCCCGGGGGATCCCGAGGCGTTCCCAGGCCAGCCGGGAGACATAGTCTTCCCAACGTGTCCTGGGTCTTCCCCGTGGCCTCCTACCAGCTGGACGTGCCCTAAACACATCCCTAGGGAGGCGTTCGGGTGGCATCCTGACCAGATGCCCGAACCACCTCATCTGGCTCCTCTCCATGTGAAGGAGCAGCGGCTTTACTTTGAGTTCCTCCCGGATGGCAGAGCTTCTCAGCCTATCTCTAAGGGAGAGCCCCGCCACCCGGCGGAGGAAACTCATTTGGGCCGCTTGTACCCGTGATCTTATCTTTTCGGTCATGACCCAAAGCTCATGACCATAGGTGAGGATGGGAACGTAGATCGACCGGTAAATTGAGAGTTTTGCCTTCCGGCTCAGCTCCTTCTTCACCACAACGGATCGATACAACGTCCGCATTACTGAAGACGCCGCACCGATCCGCCTGTCGATCTCACGATCCACTCTTCCCTCACTCGTGAACAAGACTCCTAGGTACTTGAACTCCTCCACTTGGGGCAGGGTCTCCTTCCCAACCCGGAGATGGCATTCCACCCTTTTCCGGGCGAGAACCATGGACTCGGACTTGGAGGTGCTGATTCTCATTCCGGTCGCTTCACACTCGGCTGCGAACCGATCCAGTGAGAGCTGAAGATCCCGGTCAGATGAAGCCATCAGGACCACATCATCTGCAAAAGGCAGAGACCTAATCCCGTGGCCACCAAACCGGATCCCCTCAACGCCTTGACTGCGCCTAGAAATTCTGTCCATAAAAGTTATGAACAGAATCGGTGACAAAGGACAGCCTTAGCGGAGTCCAACCCTCACTGGAAACGTGTCCGACTTACTGCCGGCAATGCGGACCAAGCTCTGGCACTGATCGTACAGGGAGTGGACTGCCACAATAAGACAGTCCGGTACCATATGTCCCGGCAAGAAATCTGCCTTCAAAAGACTCCGGCTTATTAGTGATTCCTAGAGCCCAAAAAAAGTCTGCGGGCTATAGAGCGTTTTCCGTTCGGGCTCCAGTACTCTGGAATGCCCTCCCGGTAACAGTTCGACATGCTACCTCAGTAGAAGCATTTAAATCTCACCTTAAAACTCATCTGTATACTCTAGCCTTTAAATAGACCTCCTTTTTAGACCAGTTGATCTGCCGCTTCTTTTCTTTCTCCTATGTCCCCCCCCTCCCTTGTGGAGGGGGTCCGGTCCGATGACCATGGATGAAGTACTGGCTGTCCAGAGTCGAGACCCAGGATGGACCGCTCGCCTGTATCGGTTGGGGACATCTCTACGCTGCTGATCCGCCTCCGCTTGAGATGGTTTCCTGTGGACGGGACTCTCGCTGCTGTCTTGGATCCGCTTTGAACTGAATTCTCGCGGCTGTGTTGGAGCCACTATGGATTGAACTTTCACAGTATCATGTTAGACCCGCTCGACATCCATTGCTTTCGGTCCCCTAGAGGGGGGGGGGGGGTTGCCCACATCTGAGGTCCTCTCCAAGGTTTCTCATAGTCAGCATTGTCACTGGCGTCCCACTGGATGTGAATTCTCCCTGCCCACTGGGTGTGAGTTTTCCTTGCACTTTTGTGGGTTCTTCCGAGGATGTTGTAGTCGTAATGATTTGTGCAGTCCTTTGAGACATTTGTGATTTGGGGCTATAAAAATAAACATTGATTGATTGATTGATTGATTGAAAAAAACAAAACAAGGTATATCTAACTTGATATAAACCAAACACGCATTTGCATTCCCTTACAGCCGTGTCGAAAGTGCATGCAATCGTGATGTTTCTTACGGTGGCAAAGCAAAGTGATGTCCAAACGCTCCAAATGCCAAAACAACTACATGTGAGAAATGCTGCAAATGTACGCAAGGCTAGTCTAAAAAGTGAATTAATATTTTACGGGATTAAAACAAATAGATTTTTACAGCCTATATCAGGGGTCCCAAACACGAGGTGTGAAAATGTAATGTTGGTACGGCCCGCGAGTTTTATATGAACGGCGCTTTTCAGCGTCACACTTATATACCCTCGATTTTTCCGGGATACCCTCAATTTTCAGTGCCCCTTCCAGGGGTAATCATTCTCCCGAATTTCACCCTGACAACAAAATTAAGGGGGCGCCGTGGAGGCACTGCCTGTCCGAGTTGCCACTGACAGTTTGTTTGTGTTTTAGTTTCTCCTCTGTGTGTTTAGTATTTCCTGTCTAGTGCTCTTATTTTGGTTCAGCTTCCTGTTTGTCTCTGTGTCCTGTTTTCACTCAGCTGCGGCTGATTGGCCTCTGGTCACACCTGGTGTCAATCAGCCAGCTCCTACTTTAAATGATAAATGGGTTGTATTTGTATAGCGCTTTTCTACCTTCAAGGTACTCAAAGCGCTTTGACACTACTTCCACATTTACACACACATTCACACACTGATGGAGGGAGCTGCCATGCAAGGCGCCGACCAGCACCCATCAGGAGCAAGGGCGAAGTGTCTTGCTCAGGACACAACGGACGTGACGAGGTTGGTTCTAGGTGGGATTTTAACCAGGGCCCCTCGGGTTGCGCACGGCCACTCTCCCACTGGATCATTGTATTGTATTGTCATTTGGACTTGTCGTTGCCATATGTTGCTCTTGTCGTGTCGATGTGATTCTTTTCAGCTATTACCTGTCGTGCTACATTCTGTCCTGGTCGTTGTAGCGGTAAGCTGTTCTTATTAGCCATAAGTTATTTCCAGTTTTTCTGTTTGCTATCCACTAGCTTCCATGCTAAAGTTCTTTTTTGTTTTCGAGCTTCCAGTGCTAGCTCCCTTAGTTTGTTATTCTGCCCACGTGCGTGCTTTTTGTTTGTTCTTGTCTAGTTTTAATTAAATCCTGTTTTCCCATTCAATGCCTGCCTCCTTCTCTGCATCTTGGGGTTCAACAAAAAAATAACCATGACACTGCCTTTAGTGTCCTCTACAACCTGTCTAAGCAGTATGTTGAATTCGGCTTCTGTAGACGCAGTAGGCGACTGCAAGACATAGTCGATCAACAGCCATACAGGTCACACTGAGGGTGGCCGTATAAACAACTTTAAAAGGGGAACATTATCACAATTTCAAAAGGGTTAAAAACAATCAAAAATCATTTCCCAGTGGCTTGTTTTATTTTTCGAAGTTTTTTTCAAAATTCTACACCCTCGGAATATCCCTAAATAAAGCTTTAAAGTGCCTTATTTTCGCTATTTGCGATGCGACTGTCCATTTCCCTGTGACGTCATACAGTGCTGCCAATACAAACAACATGGCGGTTACCACAGCAAGATATAGCAACATTAGCTCGGATTCAGACTCGGATTTCAGCGGCTTAAGCGATTCAACAGATTACGCATGTATTGAAACGGATGGTTGGAGTACGGAGGTAGATAGCGAAAACGAAATTGAAGAAGAAACTGAAGCTATTGAGCGAATAGCTATTGATGCTATTCGGCCATAGCGTGGGTGTACCTAATGAAGTGGCCCATAGCATGGCTGCCTTATTAGCATCGCCGGTAAAATGTGCGGACCAAACGATCAGGACTTTCGCGTCTTGTGACACTGGAGCAACTTAAATACGTCGATTGGTAAGTGTTTGTTTCGCATTAAATGTGGGTATCTAGTTTCAAATGTACATACAGCTAGCGTAAATAGCATGTTAGCATCGATTAGCGTGGCATGTTAGCATAGATTAGCTGGCAGTCATGCCGTGACCAAATATGTCTGATTAGCACATAAGTCAACAACTCACCTTTGTGATTTCGTTGACTTAATCGTAGCAAATGCATCTGCAGGTTATCCATACATCTCTGTGCCATGTCTGTCTTAGCATCGCCAGTCAAATGTGAAGACACTTTGGTACATTCAATGGGGGTCTGGCGGCAGATTTCTTGCCAGTGGTGCAACTTGAATCCCTCCCGGTTTGTGTTGTTACACCCTCCGACGAGGCATGATGTCTCCAAGGTTCCAAAAAGTAGTCGAAAAACGGAAAATAACAGAGCTGAGACCCGGTGTTTGTAATGTGAAAATGAAAATGGCGGGTGTATTACGTCAGAACGTGACGTCACCGGCTAAAAGACCGATAAACAGATTGGTGTTTAATTTGCCAAAATTCACCCATTTAGAGTTCGGAAATCGGTTAAAAAAATACATGGTCTTTTTTCTGCAACATCAATGTATATATTGACGCTTGCATAGGTTTGGTGATAATGTTCCCCTTTAAAGTTGTGTATATGACCACCCTCAGTGTGACCTGTATGGCTGTTGACCAAGTATGCCTTGCATTCACTAGTGTGTGTGAAAAGCCGTAGATATTACGTGACTGAGCTTCTCCCTACGTCCATGTACACAGTGGCGTTTTAGAAAGTCATACATTTTACTTTTTGAAACAGATACCGATCATTTCTGATATCACATTTTGAAGCATTTATCCACCGATAAATGACTATCTGCTTTGACACCAACTCTATGCCTTTAGATATATATGTATGTTTTTTTAGCTTCTTTTTTTTTTTTTAACAAAACAAAAATATATCAAAACGGCCCCGCATGCCTTGACTTGAGTACGTGGGTCTTAGTGGAACAAGTTTGGATAGTTTGTAGTTTCTGACAGGCACCCCCGTGACCCCAAAAAGGTACAAGCGGTAGGAAATGGATGGATGGTTGCCTTATTGACAGAACATGTCTATGGACTGGGTCATTATTGTCACCGATTTCCCACTGGGTGTGAGTTTTCCTTGCCCTTATGTGGGCCTACCGAGGATGTCGTAGTGGTTTGTGCAGCCCTTTGAGACACTAGTGATTTAGGGCTATATAAGTAAACATTGATTGATTGATTGATTGATTGACTTTGCCATTGTACACTTCATGGTTGAAATATTAGAAACATCTGTGGATATATGCAATCATAAAAGAAAAAACATTTGGTGTTTCAATTATTTAATTTAGTTATTTAATTTCCTATATCATTATCTATCTGAGGCGGAATTTTTATGATATATCATGTTTTTTTTCACATAATTATTTGTACATTGTCAGTAATAACGTATTATTTGCTCATTTTCTCCTTATTATTTGCCACAAAACTCGAGCGAAGTCACATGGCAGGACTTTGAATGGATGATTCCATGGAAGATAACCATTTCCTAATCAATCAATCAATCAATGTTTACTTATATAGCCCTAAATCACTAGTGTCTCAAAGGGCTGCACAAACCACCACGACATCCTCGGTAGGCCCACATAAGGGCAAGGAAAACTCACACCCAGTGGGACGTCGGTGACAATAATGACTATGAGAACCTTAGAGAGGAGGAAAGCAATGGATGTCGAGCGGGTCTAACATGATACTGTGAAAGTTCAATCCACAATGGATCCAACACAGTCGCGAGAGTCCAGTCCAAAGCGGATCCAACACAGCAGCGAGAGTCCCGTTCACAGCGGAGCCAGCAGGAAACCATCCCAAGCGGAGGCGGATCAGCATCGCAGAGATGTCCCCAGCCGATACACAGGCAAGCAGTACATGGCCACCGGATCGGACCGGACATAGACAGAAGAAAAAGAAAAGAAACGGCAGATCAACTGGTCTAAAAAGGGAGTCTATTTAAAGGCTATCCAATTTGAGCTTTATTATCTTCTTTAAAAGCATCGGCCGCTCTTGCGTTGATTCAACTGTCGTCAATTTGGGATCTACTACACATTTAGGAGAGTATTTTACATATGAATGGAAGATGGCTGCAACAACAACAAAAAAAAAAATGGATTGCTTGCTATGACTATGACGTCACTGTCTCATCGTGAGCTGCAGCCTGCATCGTCTGCACTACACAACACAAACACACGCACACAAACACACACCTGAAGGGTGATCCTCGCGTCCCCCCCAAAACATCATGCGCGCTCCCCCCCCCCTTCCGTGCGCGCTCCCGCTATCTCCTTAGAGCGGATTACAGCATGACAATGTATGAGAAGGCGGCTGCAGCGGCGTCAGTAGTGCACCGAACTCTGCAAGTGGGGGTGTTCTCGCCAGGCTGCACAATACATTTGCATGCAAAACAAATAAAAAATAAAAAAGACGCACTAAATGACCCGAAATGAACCCAAGTAGCCAAAATAACCAAACGCAAGTCTCCTTATATAACCCCGTCATCAACATTATTGCTGACACCGGTGCGCAAAGCTCAATAAAACATGCACAAATGTGTGTTTTTTTTTTTTTTAGTCCCCTACCTTCATTGCGCCTCCCGTTCGAGGAATGTGCAGGGTAATGCCGGAGTCACAATCATCGCAAGTGCAGAAGGAGTCAAAAGCATTACGTCTTCCCTCTCTGATAGCCGGTGTGCTGGACTATATGTGTGTGTGGGGGGACGAGGTGACGTCATCGCCCAAGGTTGGCGCGGCCGACCAATCAGAGAGGGCGCACGGAAAGCCCTGCCGTGATAATCAGCCAATCAGCTCGGACGTTGCAGCGGAGTGGGCGTGCCCGTGCGTAAAAGACCAGACTGCTTGACTTTTCGATGCTATTCTCGCCTTCGTCCACCTAAATTGAAGTTTTGATGATCGCTATCATGATGGAAATAACAACAACTGTTTATATTATGTCGCGACAAACGCATGTTTTAGTAGCAAGTTTTGTTTACATTATTAGAATGTTTACCCCCCCCCCAGTGTGTACACGCTGTGAACCCCAGGGGGCAGCAGAGAGCTTCTCCATATCTATTATTATTATCAATCAATCAATGTTTATTTATATAGCCCTAAATCACAAGTGACTCAAAGGGCTGCACAAACCACAACGACATCCTCGGTAGGGCCAACAAGGGCAAGGAAAAACTCACCCCAGTGGGACGTCGACCATGATTATTATGAGAAACCTTGGAGAGGACCACATATGTGGACAAAGTTTTGTTTACATTATTAGAATGTTTTTTCGCCCCCCAGTGTGTACACGCTGCGAACCCCAGGGGGCAGCAGAGAGCTTCTCCATATGTATTATTATTATCAATCAATCAATCAATCAATGTTTATTTATATAGCCCTAAATCACAAGTGTCTCAAAGGGCTGCACAAACCACAACGACATCCTCGGTAGGGCCAATAAGGGCAAGGAAAAACTCACCCCAGTGGGACGTCGACCACGATTATAATGAGAAACCTTGGAGAGGACCACATATGTGGGCAAAGTTTTGTTTACATTATTAGAATGTTTTTTCGCCCCCCAGTGTGTACACGCTGTGAACCCCAGGGGGCAGCAGAGAGCTTCTCCATATGTATTATTATTATCAATCAATCAATCAATGTTTATTTATATAGCCCTAAATCACAAGTGTCTCAAAGGGCTGTACAAACCACAACGACATCCTCGGTAGGGCCAATAAGGGCAAGGAAAAACTCACCCCAGTGGGACGTCGAACATAATTATTATGAGAAACCTTGGAGAGGACCACATATGTGGGCAAACCCCCCCCCCCCCCACATGTCATATATCACACATGTATCACACATCATGTATCACACATGTATCACGTCATGTATCACATGTCACATATCACACATGTATCACACGTCATGTATCACATGTTATATATCACACATGTATCCCACATCATGTATCACACATGTATCACGTCATGTATCACATGTCATACATCACACATATATCAAACATCATATATCACACATATATCAAACATCATGTATCACACATCATGTATCACACATGTATCACACGTCATGTATCACATGTTATATATCACACATGTATCCCACATCATGTATCACACATGTATCACGTCATGTATCACATGTCATATATCACACATATATCAAACATCATATATCACACATATATCAAACATCATGTATCACACATCATGTATCACACATGTATCACACGTCATGTATCACATGTCATATATCACACATATATCAAACATCATGTATCACACATCATGTATCACACATGTATCACACGTCATGTATCACATGTCATATATCACACATATATCATACATCATGTATCACACATCATGTATCACACATGTATCACACGTCATGTATCACATGTCATATATCACACATATATCAAACATCATGTATCACACATCATGTATCACACATGTATCACACGTCATGTATCACACATCATGTATCACACATGTATCACACGTCATGTATCACATGTCATATATCACACATATATCAAACATCATGTATCACACATCATGTATCACACATGTATCACACGTCATGTATCACATGTCATATATCACACATATATCATACATCATGTATCACACATCATGTATCACACATGTATCACACGTCATGTATCACATGTCATACATCACACATATATCAAACATCATGTATCACACATCATGTATCACACATCATGTATCACACGTCATGTATCACATGTCATATATCACACATATATCAAACATCATGTATCACACATCATGTATCACACATGTATCACACATGTATCACACGTCATGTATCACACATCATGTATCACACATGTATCACACGTCATGTATCACATGTCATATATCACACATGTATCACACGTCATGTATCACACATCATGTATCACACATTATGTATCACATGTCATGTATCACACATATATCAAACATCATGTATCACATATCACACATCATACATCAAACATCACGTATCACACATCATATATCATTATTAGGGACCGAATATCCCTTTGGGACAGAAGACCCTATTGTATTTCTAAGGTTTTATTCTTTCTGTCTTTATTATTATTCCGCCGCCTCTTCCAGCTGTAATTTCCAGCCATCCATCCATCTTCTTCCGCTTATCCGAGGTCGGGTTGCGGGGGCAACAGCCTAAGCAGGGAAACCCAGACTTCCCTCTCCCCAGCCACTTCGTCTAGCTCTTCCCGGGGGATCCCGAGGTGTTCCCAGGCCAGCCGGGAGACATAGTCTTCCCAACGTGTCCTGGGTCTTCCCCGTGGCCTCCTACCGGTTGGATGTGCCCTAAACACCTCCCTAGGGAGGCGTTCGGGTGGCATCCTGACCAGATGCCCGAACCACCTCATCTGGCTCCTCTCCATGTGGAGGAGCAGCGGCTTTACTTTGAGTTCCTCCCGGATGGCAGAGCTTCTCACCCTATCTCTAAGGGAGAGACCTGGAAACTCATTTCGGCTGCTTGTACCCGTGATCTTATCCTTTCGGTCATGACCCAAAGCTCATGACCATAGGTGAGGATGGGAACGTAGATCGACCGGTAAATTGAGAGCTTTTCCTTCCGGCTCAGCTCCTTCTTCACCACAACGGATCGGTACAACGTCCGCATTACTGAAGACGCCGCACCGATCCGCCTGTCGATCTCACGATCCACTCTTCCCCCACTCGTGAACAAGACTCCTAGGTACTTGAACTCCTCAACTTGGGGCAGGGTCTCCTCCCCCACCCTTTTCCGGGCGAGAACCATGGACTCGGACTTGGAGGTGCTGATTCCAGCTGTAATTTTTCTTTTATTATTATTCTTAGAAGGCCTACATAGAGGTTTTTGTTCATGTCCTAACAAGCAGTTTTGCCTGGGTTTTTTCCTAGGGGGTTTTAGAGCGCAATTTTGATTTTTCGAGTTAGGTTTTTTATTGGATGGCAATTTTTGCCAGTCCTGATGTGTGTGTAAATTTTGGTGAGATTTGAAGCATGTTAAGGGGGTGAAATTACAGATCGGTGTTTCTGGATGTTGTTGATAAATGGCTTTCGCTTTGCATAGTAAAGCTTTAACTTGCACTTTGAAACATTTTAAGGGGGTCAAATTACAGCTCAAAGAGGCAAAAATGACATTTTTTAGGAAAATTTGCGCAGGGGTTCTTTGAAGGCGCGTAAAATCCAAACCGGAGCAGTAATCAAAACTCTTTCGATAACTTTTAATCAGAAGGGTTCAAACTCTCTCCTGTGCGAGTTTGAAGCCGAAATGACAAACGGGCTCAGAGGAGATAATACCCCAAAAATCCAAATTGTGCTCTAGCGCCCCCTACGAAAAAACAGACAAAACTGCTTGTAACGTTAGAAATGTCATAGAGATATGAAACAAAAACCTCTAAGTAGGTCTGACTAAGACCTAGATTTCATAAACTGACTTCCTTCAGCAAAAATCAACAGGAAGTTGGCAAAGACCCCTTCAAAACAAAATTTGCCTACATTTTTTTATTTTTGCCTCTTTAAGCCCCTTAAAATGCTTCAAAACTCACCAAACTGGACACACACATCAGGACTGGCAACAATTGGGATCTAATTTAAAAAAAAAAAAAACTCAAAATTGTGCTCTAGCGCCCCCTAGGAATAAAACACAGACAAAACTGCTCCTAGGAAGAAAACACAGACAAAACTGCTTGTAACTTCCGGTAGGAATGTCGGAGAGACATGAAACAAAAACCTCTCTGAAGGTCTCAATAGAGTTACATTTTAATAATTGACATCCTTCAGCAAAAATCAACAGGAAGTTGGCAATTACCCCTCCAAAACAAAAGTTTTGTAAAAACACGTCACCTTTTTTCAAACATTATCTCCTCTGAGCGCGTTTGTCGTGTCGGCTTCAAACTCGCACAGGAGAGAGATTGAACCCTTCTGATTAAAGAACTCCTGCGCAAAGTTTCCTAAAAAATGTCATTTTTGCCTCTTTGAGCTGTAATTTGACCCCCTTAAAATGCTTCAAAACTCACCAAACTGGACACACACATCAGGACTGGCAACAATTGCACTCTAAAAAAAAACAAAAAACGAACAAACTCAAAATTGTGCTCTAGCGCCCCCTAGGAATAAAACACAGACACAACTGCTCCTAGGAAGAAAACACAGACAAAACTGCTCGTAACTTCTGGTAGGAATGTCGGAGAGACATGAAACAAAAACCTCTATGTAGGTCTCAATAGAGCTGCATTTTAATAATTGACATCCTTCAGCAAAAATCAACAGGAAGTTGGCAATTACCCCTTCAAAACAAAAGTTTTGTAAAAACATTATCTCCTCTGAGCGCGTTTGTCGTGTCGGCTTCAAACTCGCACAGGAGAGAGATTGAACCATTCTGATTAAAGAACTCCTGCGCAAAGTTTCCTAAAAAATGTCATTTTTGCCTCTTTGAGCTGTAATTTGACCCCCTTAAAATGCTTCAAAACTCACCAAACTGGACACACACATCAGGACTGGCGAAAATTGCAATCTAATAAAAAACCAAACCCCAAAACTCAAAATTGCTCTCTAGCGCCCTCTAGGAATAAAAAACAGACAAAACTGCTCCTAGGAAGAAAACACAGACAAAACTGCTTGTAAATTCCAGTAGGAATGTCGGAGAGACATGAAACAAAATACTCTATGTAGGTCTCACTTAGACCTACATTTTAATAATTGACATCCTTCAGCAAAAATCAACAGGAAGTTGGCAATTACCCCTTAAAAATAAAAGTTTTGTAAAAACCCGTCACCTTTTTTCAAACATTATCTCCTCTGAGCGCGTTTGTCGTCTCGGCTTCAAACTCGCACAGGAGAGAGATTGAACCCTTCTTATTAAAGAACTCCTGCGCAAAGTTTCCTAAAAAATGTCATTTTTGCCTCTTTGAGCTGTAATTTGACCCCCTTAAAATGCTTCAAAACTCACCAAACTGGACACACACATCAGGACTGGCGAAAATTGCAATCTATTAAAAATCAAACCCCAAAACTCTAAATTGCTCTCTAGCGCCCCCTAGGAATAAAACACAGACAAAACTGCTCCTAGGAAGAAAACACAGACAAAACTGCTTGTAACTTCCAGTAGGAATGTCGGAGCGACATGAAACAAAATACTCTATGTAGGTCTCACTTAGACCTACATTTTAATAATTGACATCCTTCAGCAAAAATCAACAGGAAGTTGGCAATTACCACTTAAAAATAAAAGTTTTGTAAAAACCCGTCACCTTTTTTCAAACATTATGGGTGACAGAAAGAAGCACCCGTGTTACCCCTGGATGCAGGGAAGGTAGGTAACGTGAAGGTAAAGGTATGTTGAATGGGTAAATTCAGGAAACACCAGCAAAAGTCGGTCCCGTCCATCACTGCTTGCAGCTTTTAATTATTATTATCATCATCATCCGAGGCCAAACTGTACCCCAGGAGAGAAAAGATTATTCTTGCAGCTCATGATGATGATGGGTTTAATACTGGTCACATTTGTCTAGGGCTATTTTCTGCAGCAGCATTACCAGAGGCAAGCACACAAGTGAAGCCATGCCTCTTTTTTTTTATACCACTCTCACATCAATAGTGGCCCACTGTTGGTTTTATTTCACGCAATTTGGGGTTTTTAGATATTCCAAGCGAGGCCCTGAGGCTGGCAGTGACACACTTTGAGCTTGAATGGGCATCAACACAGTTTAAAAAAACATCAAAGGTAGAAAAGAAAATATGCAGAGGAGTTCACTTACTTGACTGAGGAGTTGATTCTGTTTGGCAGATTTAGTATGTATCTGATACCTGGGCACGCACTCATTATTTTGTTAATAATCAGTCAATCAATGTTTATTTATACAGCCCTAAATCACTAGTGTCTCAAAGGGCTGCACAAACCACAACACAAACCACCACGACATCCTCGGTAGGCCCATATAAGGGCAAGGAAAACTCACACCCAGTGGGACGTCGGTGACAATGATGACTATGAGAACCTTGGAGAGGACGAAAGCAATGGATGTCGAGCGGGTCTAACATGATACTGTGAAAGTTCAATCCATAGTGGATCCAACACAGCCGCGAGAGTCCAGTCCAAAGCGGATCCAACACAGCAGCGAGAGTCCCGTCCACAGCGGAGCCAGCAGGAAACCATCCCAAGCGGAGGCGGATCAGCAGCGCAGAGATGTCCCCAGCCGATACACAGGCAAGCAATACATGGCCACCGGATCGGACCGGACCCCCTCCACAAGGGAGAGTGGGACATAGGAGAAAAAGAAAAGAAACGGCAGATCAACTGGTCTAAAAAGGGAGTCTATTTAAAGGCTAGAGTATACAAATGAGTTTTAAGGTGAGACTTAAATGCTTCTACTGAGGTGGCATCTCGAACTGTTACCGGGAGGGCATTCCAGAGTACTGGAGCCCGAAATGAAAACGCTGTATAGCCCGCAGACTTTTTTTGGGCTTTGGGAATCACTAATAAGCCGGAGTCCTTTGAACGCAGATTTCTTGCCGGGACATATGGTACAATACAATCAGCAAGATAGGATGGCGCTAGACCGTGTAGTATTTTATACGTAAGTAGTAAAACCTTAAAGTCACATCTTAAGTGCACAGGAAGCCAGTGCAGGTGAGCCAGTACAGGCGTAATATGATCAAACTTTCTTGTTCTTGTCAAAAGTCTAGCAGCCGCATTTTGTACCAACTGTAATCTTTTAATGCTAGACATGGGGAGACCCGAAAATAATACGTTACAGTAGTCGAAACGAGACGTAACAAACGCATGGATAATGATCTCAGCGTCCTTAGTGGACAGAATGGAGCGAATTTTAGCGATATTACAGAGATGAAAGAAGGCCGTTTTAGTAACGCTTTTAATGTGTGCCTCAAAGGAGAGAGTTGGGTCGAAGATAATACCCAGATTCTTTACCGAGTCACCTTGTTTGGTTGTCAAATATTAAAGTTGTATTATTAAATCGAGTTCGGTGTCTAGCAGGACCGATAATCAGCATTTCCGTTTTTTTGGCGTTGAGTTGCTAAAAGTTAGCGGACATCCATTGTTTAATTTCATTAAGACACGCCTCCAGCTGACTACAATCCGGTGTGTTGGTCAGCTTTAGGGGCATGTAGAGTTGGGTGTCATCAGCATAACAGTGAAAGCTAACACCGTATTTGCGTATGATGTCACCTAGCGGCAGCATGTAGATGCTGAAGAGTGCAGGGCCAAGGACCGAACCCTGGGGAACTCCACACGTTAACTTAACGTAGTCCGAGGTCACATTGTTATGGGAGACACACTGCATCCTGTCAGTAAGATAAGAGTTAAACCAAGACACGGCTGAGTCTGACATGCCAATTCGTGTTTTGATACGCTCTAATAAAATATTATGATCGACGGTATCGAATGCAGCGCTAATATCGAGGAGCAGCAATATAGATGACGCATCAGAATCCATCGTTAGCAATAGATCATTAGTCATTTTTGCGAGGGCTGTCTCCGTAGAGTGATTTGCCCTGAAACCGGATTGAAAGGTTTCACATAGGTTGTTAGACGCTAAGTGTTCATTTAGCTGCTTTGCAACAATTTTTTCGAGGATTTTTGAAATAAAAGGGAAGAGACCTGTCTCCCATCGAAAATGTGTGGCGCAATATGAAGCCTAAAATACCACAACTGAGACTGTTGAACAACTCAAGCTGTACATCAAGCAAGAACGGTAAATAATTCCACCTGTAAATCTTCAAAAATGTGTCTCCTCAGTTCCCAAACGTTTACTGAGTATTGTTAAAAGGAAAGGCTATGTAACACAGTGGGGAAAATGCTCCTGTGACAACTTTTTTGCAATGTGTTGCTGCCATTACATTCTAAATTAATGATTTAGAATGTAGACACCGACCTCTATTTAATAATACAACTTTAACATTTGACAACCAAATAATAAAACAAGGTGACTCTGTAAAAAATCTGGGTATTATCTTCGACCCAACTCTCTCCTTTGAGGCACACATTAAAAGCGTTACTAAAACGGCCTTCTTTCATCTCCGTAATATCGCTAAAATTCGCTCCATTTTGTCCACTAAAGACGCTGAGATCATTATCCATGCGTTTGTTACGTCTCGTCTCGATTACTGTAACGTATTATTTTCGGGTCTCCCCATGTCTAGCATTAAAAGATTACAGTTGGTACAAAATGCGGCTGCTAGACTTTTGACAAGAACAAGAAAGTTTGATCACATTACGCCTGTACTGGCTCACCTGCACTGGCTTCCTGTGCACTTAAGATGTGACTTTAAGGTTTTACTACTTACGTATAAAATACTACACGGTCTAGCTCCAGCCTATCTTGCCGATTGTATTGTACCATATGTCCCGGCAAGAAATCTGCGTTCAAAAGACTCCGGCTTATTAGTGATTCCTAGAGCCCAAAAAAAGTCTGCGGGCTATAGAGCGTTTTCCGTTCGGGCTCCAGTACTCTGGAATGCCCTCCCGGTAACAGTTCCAGATGCTACCTCAGTAGAAGCATTTAAGTCTCACCTTAAAACTCATCTGTATACTCTAGCCTTTAAATAGACTCCCTTTTTAGACCAGTTGATCTGCCGCTTCTTTTCTTTCTCCTATGTCCCCCCCCTCCCTTGTGGAGGGGGTCCGGTCCGATGACCATGGATGAAGTACTGGCTGTCCAGAGTCGAGACCCAGGATGGACCGCTCGTCGGGACCCAGGATGGACCGCTCGCCTGTATCGGTTGGGGACATTTCTACGCCGCTGATCCGCTTGAGATGGTTTCCTGTGGACGGGACTCTCGCTGCTGTCTTGGATCCGCTTGAACTGAACTCTCGCGGCTGTGTTGGAGCCACTATGGATTGAACTTTCACAGTATCATGTTAGACCCGCTCGACATCCATTGCTTTCGGTCCCCTAGAGAGGGGGGGTTGCCCACATCTGAGGTCCTCTCCAAGGTTTCTCATAGTCAGCATTGTCACTGGCGTCCCACTGGATGTGAATTCTCCCTGCCCACTGGGTGTGAGTTTTCCTTGCCCTTTTGTGGGTTCTTCCGAGGATGTCGTAGTCGTAATGATTTGTGCAGTCCTTTGAGACATTTGTGATTTGGGGCTATATAAATAAACATTGATTGATTATTTGCAAAAAAAATAAACAATTAGTTTCTCGGTTTGAACATTAAATGTCTTGTCTTTGCAGTCTATTCAATTGAATATAAGTTGAAAAGGATTTGCATTGTGTTTGTAATGAGCATTTACACAACTTCACTGGTTTTGGGGTTTGTACATACACATTAAACCAAACAATAACATGAAGCCAAACTTTTTCAGCCAGGATTGCATTTTTTTTAAATGTTGTTTTTCTTGGCTTGCTGTTCAAAGCAGTAGAACCACAAGCTATGTTGGGGCACAATTCTTACAAAATAATGCAATGATGCAAAAAAAATAAACTTGTCATTGAGATTAAAAGCAGATGATGGCGTGGACCACTGCAGAATGTGGGTGTTGAAATTGTGTTTTTGTCTTGTTTTTGTTGGGTGCAGTGTTAATTTTGTTGACGAAAAATTTTCGTCATAGTTATCGTCAACAACCTTTTTTTTTCTGACTAAAACGAGACAATAACTAAATAAAAAAATAATTTACGTGGACTAAGACGATGACGAGGTGGATTGACATATTCGTCAACGAATGAAAACGAGACAAAAATGTCTGCCAGAGACGAGATCCAATTGGAACTCATTTCGTCAGGAAGAGGCGGGAGGAGTTGGGAAGAGAACCAATCAGAGCGAAGTGGTAAGGAAGTTACGTAAACGTGGTTTGCGTTTGAGACTGACCCGGGAATGCGCCGCGGAAGTCAACATGTCAACGCCGGGAAGGAGGAGAGGAGAGAGGACATATTTTATATTTGACGTCAAAGATAACAAGACGCAGTGTAAGAAATGCAGCGCGAGGTTTACGGGGAAAAACACAACAAACTTGAAGCGACATTTACAGTCGAATCACCCCGAAATCCACACACAGGTAAGCATTTTCCACGACATACAACCAGGGGCGTCACTAGACCTAATACTGTACTGGGGCACACCTGGGGCACAAATAATTCATGTAAGCAAAAACATTTTTAGCACTTATTTATCATAAAAAATACATAAATAGTGCTTTAAACTATGAAATCATATCAGATTATGTTGTATGGATCTTTGATTAACCACCTGAAATTAACCTACTTGTGCACTTTTTTACTCCAGACTTCTGAACTGCTACTGGTAAAAGCAAAAAGGAAGAGCAATCAGTCTTTTTGAAATATATATTGCAGTAATCATCTGCAAATTTAACATCTACAAAAGTAAAACAAAATATTGTCACCAATGTCCCACTGGGTGTGAGTTTTCCTACCGAGGATGTCGTGGTGGTTTGTGCAGCCCTTTGAGACACTAGTGATTTAGGGCTATATAAGTAAACATTGATTGATTGATGATTGAAAAAATGAAGCACCCCTACATCTCTGTGTTCTTTTATATTATTTAATTTCCATTTATGGCAACGTGGCTAATCCTATTTTAAATCAATCAATGTATTTTATTTCGACAATCTTCACATAAAACAAAGAACAACAACAAGAAAAGAAGAGAAAAAAAAACACTCATTTGAGCAATGATTGAGCCGAAAGGGTGTAGGTTGAAGCAACGCTTATATAAACCTACCCCATCACAACAAGAACAAGGTTCAAAATATATAAAATCTAAAACATGCTTCACTTATATTACTTTTTTTTATAAAACAATATATAAGCAACATATATGTAGCACACGTCTCGTATACACAGTTTAACATTTCAATCAAACATATACATTTGTACACTTATATATATATATATATATATATATATATATATATATACATATATATATTATTGTACACTTATATATATATATATATATATATATACATATATATATATATATTATGTATACACAATTTATTTAAATTCCATATAAAGTGGTAATATATACATTTTAATATAACCTATATGTATAATTATGAAATCATAAATTGTATTTATATACATATATATTATTGTCTTTCTAAAACAATATTTGCTCTTCTTTCTTATATTTACTAATGATAAATGATTTAAAAAGCTTTTTAAACTGGTTTATGTTGGTGCTGTGTTTTATTTCATCCTTTAAACAGTTCCATGTTTTAACCCCTGCTATTGTTATACTCATTCGTTTCTGCGTTGTTCTACAATATTGGATCTTAAAAAGTAGTTCTCCTCTTAAATTATAATTCCCTTCTCTTTGTAAAAATCTTCTCTGTAACCCCGTTGGAAGTAAATCTTTACTTGCTTTATAAATCATTTGGGCAGTCTTGAGTTGGATGAGATCTGGTAGTTTTAAATCAAATGTTTTTATAAATAATCCATTAGTGTGTTCTCGTGTGCATGAAAAAAAAGTGAAGTGAATTATATTTATATAGCGCTTTTCTCAAGTGACTCAAAGCGCTTTACATAGTGACACCCAATATCTAAGTTACATTTAAACTAGTGTGGGTGGCACTGGGAGCAGGTGGGTAAAGTGTCTTGCCCAAGGACACAACGGCAGTAACCAGGGTGGCACAAGCGGGAATCGAACCTGCAACCCTCAAGTTGCTGGCATGGCCACTCTACCAACCGAGCTATGCCGCCCCTAAAAAAGTTTAGGGAGAAAAATATCAAATTGTGGCAACAAAACCAGATTATTTCAGCCTTTTTTTCAGTGACTATTAGTGAGTATTTTAGCAAAAGGCAAACCGACTAACAAGTTGGAGGAGGACTCAGGACAGACATGGAAATATATTTAAAAAAAAATCTAAATGGGGCAACAAAACCCGATATTTTTAGCCATCTTTGTGAAAACAAATACAGAAATGTTACTATTTTTTTCTGGAAACAAAACCAGATGCTTTAGCTGTAGCCATTTTTCTGCTGACAAAACAAGATTATTCTAGTCAAAGTCGCACCGATTAACAAGACAAGTCTACTGTGCTATTTTTCTGTGAAATAAACTTGAATGATTAGGACTTGATGATATGGAAAAATGTTTTTCTTCCCGAAGATAAAACCATTTGAGAAGCACTCAACTCACACACGCTGACTCCAAATCCTCATTGATGCAGAAGCAGCAGACAATAACCAACATGATGTTTCATGTTCATTGGAAATTCCCCCGACAGCTCGTACAGCAAATGAATATGTTTGTCTTGATACAAGGAATAATGTTAGCTAACTTAGCATCAACTTAAGACAATGATGTTGCCTAGCTAGCTAGGACTTCACTCACATCTCTCGTTCCTCGCTTCTTCTTCATTGCTGCGGGCGAATAACTTTCTGATATCCGTCTAGGAGTTACAGTTTGAGTCAAATCAAAATCAAAATAATGTAATTAACAAATTGTCGTTGGCTAACGTTACCTACCTCAGGAGGGATTCTCACCCCGCCTCTCAACCGAAGTCTCGATCCACACGTGAATAAATTACCATATTAATTAGCCATGTGCTCATTGTTACGTGGAGTGAATACAGTAGCAATCAATTACCATACTAAGTAGTATGTGCGCTGTTGTCTATGTTATGTAGACTTAAAACTCTGAAGCGTTTTTTTTTTTTTCATTGGTGAAATTTTTACTGGGGCACTGCAGATCAACAGTGGGGCACGTGCCCCAGTGAAATATGTCTGGCGACGCCCCTGCATACAACTCACTCGATGTTATCCAGTTCGAGATGCTACCTCAGTAGAAGCATTTAAGTCTCACCTTAAAACTCATCTGTATACTCTAGCCTTTAAATAGACCTCCTTTTTAGACCAGTTGATCTGCCGCTTCTTTTCTTTCTCCTATGTCCCCCCCTCCCTTGTGGAGGGGGTCCGGTCCGATAACCATGGATGAAGTGCTGGCTGTCCAGAGTCGAGACCCAGGATGGACCGCTCGTCGGGACCCAGGATGGACCGCTCGCCTGTATCGGTTGGGGACATCTCTACGCTGCTGACCCGCCTCCGCTTGAGATGGTCTCCTGTGGACGGGACTCTTGCTGCTGTCTTGGATCCGCTTTGAACTGAACTCTCGCGGCTGTGTTGGAGCCCCTATGGATTGAACTTTCACAGTATCATGTTAGACCCGCTCGACATCCATTGCTTTCGGTCCCCTAGAGGGGGGGGTTGCCCACATCTGAGGTCCTCTCCAAGGTTTCTCATAGTCAGCATTGTCACTGGCGTCCCACTGGATGTGAATTCTCCCTGCCCACTGGGTGTGAGTTTTCCTTGCCCTTTTGTGGGTTCTTCCGAGGATGTTGTAGTCGTAATGATTTGTGCAGTCCTTTGAGACATTTGTGATTTGGGGCTATATAAATAAACATTGATTGATTGATTGATATCCCGTTTATTACACGGCTTACTCGTGAAATACTACATTTGAGACATGATTTTCATCAAAATACGAAGTGAAGTGAATTATATTTACATAGCGCTTTTCTCTAGTGGCTCAAAGCGCTTTACATAGTGAAACCCAATATCTAAGTTACATTTAAACCAGTGTGGGTGGCACTGGGAGCAGGTGGGTAAAGTGTCTTGCCCAAGGACACAACGGCAGTGACTGGGATGGCGGAAGCGGGGATCGAACCTGCAACCCTCAAGTTGCTGACACGGCCGCTCTACCAACCGAGCTATACCGCTCTATATACGACTTGTATCGGTGATTTTTCCGCTGTTTTGCTTTGACTTTCAGAAATTGAAGGGAAAGTTTACATATTACCCTTTAGTCGACTAAATCTACTGTAGTTTTCGTCGACTATAATCTTATCAATCAATCAATGTTTACTTATATAGCCCTAAATCACTAGTGTCTCAAAGGGCCGCACAAACCACTGCGACATCCTCGGTAGGCCCACATAAGGGCAAGGAAAAACTCACACCCAGTGGGACGTCGGTGACAATGATGACTATGAGAACCTTGGAGAGGACGAAAGCAATGGATGTCGAGCGGGTCTAACATGATACTGTGAAAGTTCAATCCATAATGGATCCAACACAGTCGCGAGAGTCCAGTCCAAAGCGGATCCAACACAACAGCGAGAGTCCCGTTCACAGCGGAGCCAGCAGGAAACCATCCCAAGCGGAGGCGGATCAGCAGCGCAGAGATGTCCCCAGCCGATACACAGGCAAGCAGTACATGGCCACCGGATCGGATCGGACCGGACCCCCTCCACAAGGGAGAGTGGGACATAGGAGAAAAAGAAAAGAAACGGCAGATCAACTGGTCGAAAAAGGGAGTCTATTTAAAGGCTAGAGTATACAAATGAGTTTTAAGGTGAGACTTAAATGCTTCTAGAAAAAAGACCATCTATTTTTTTAACCGATTTTCGAACTCTAAATGGGTGAATTTTGGCGAATTAAATGCTTTTCTGTTTATCGCGCTGGAGGCGATGACGTCAGAATGTGACGTCGCCGAGGTAACACACCCACCATTTTCATTTTCAACACATTACAAACACCGGGTCTCAGCTCTGTTGTTTTCCGGTTTTTTGACTATTTTTTGGAACCTTGGAGCCATCATGCCTCGTCGGTGTGTTGTCGGAGGGTGTAACAACACTAACAGGGAGGGATTCAAGTTGCACCACTGGCCCGAAGAAGCAAAAGTGTCTGCCGCCAGACCCCCATAGAATGCACCAGAGTGTCTCCGCATTTGACCGGCGATGCTAAGGCAGACATGGCACAGAGATGTATGGATAACCTGCAGATGCATTTGCAACGATAGTCAACGAAATCACAAAGGTGAGTTTTGTTGATGTTGACTGCCAGCTAATTGATGCTAACATGCTACGCTAATCGATGCTAGCATGCTATTTACCGGCGGTGCTAAAGCAGACATGGCACAGAGATGTATGGATAACCTGCAGATGCATTTGCAACTATATTACGTTTCCTTCCACCCACATTTAATGCGAAACAAACACTTACCAATCGATGGATTTAAGTTGCTCCAGTGTCACAAGATGCGAAAGTCCTGATCGTTTGGTCCGCACATTTTACCGGCGATGCTAACGCAGCTATTCGGCCATGCTATGGCTATGAATAGCGTCAATAGCTATTCGCTCAATAGCTTCAGTTTCTTCTTCAATATTTTCATACTCCAACCATCTGTTTCAATACATGCGTAATCTGTTGAATCGCTTAAATCGATGAAATCCGAGTTTGAATCCGAGCTAATGTCGCTATATCTTGCTGTGGTATTCCCATTGTTTGTTTACATTGGCAGCACTGTGTGACGTCACAGGGAAATGGCCAGTGTCTTCGCAGAGAGCCGAAAATAAGGCACTTTAAAGCTTTATTTAGGGATATTCCGAGACCGGTAAAATTTTGAAAAAAACGTCAAAAAATACAACAAGCCACTGGGAACTGATTTTTATTGTTTTTAACCCTTTTGAAATTGTGATAATGTTCCCCTTTAAAGGCCTACTGAAAGCCACTACTAGCGACCACGCAGTCTGATAGTTTATATATCAATGATGAAATATTAACATTGCAACACATGCCAATACGGCCTTTTTAGTTTACTAAATTGCAATTTTAAATTTCCCGTGGAGTTTCTTGTTGAAAACGTCGCGTAATGATGACGCGTGTTTGTGACGTCTCGGGTTGGAGGGGACATATTAGCCCAGCACCACACACGGCTAAAAGTCCTCTCTTTTCATCGCATAATTACGCAGTAATTTGGACATCTGTGTTGCTGAATCTTTTGCAATTTGTTCGAATTAATAATGGAGACGTCAAAGAATAATGCTGTTGGTGGAAAGCGGTGTATTGCAACTGCCTTTAGCACCAAAACACAGCTGGTGTTTCTTTGTTGTGAAGCTTTAACACAGAGCGGTCAATCGAACATGTTTCTCTACGTCAAACAGCAAGTTTTTGGATGGGAAAATTGTGATATTAAGTAACCTCTTACCGGAGACTTCAGTGGATTATGGGACCTCCTCCTGTAGCTGTCAAAAAGGCATCTGTGATCTTGGCTCCTCGGCTTCTCTCTGAGACACTGGCGTTCACCGCAGCCATCCGATTTTCAGGTAGGATTTTAGAATCTCACTAAACTAGACTCCCTTTTTAGACCAGTTGATCTGCCGTTTCTTTTCTTTTTCTTCTATGTCCCACTCTCCCTTGTGGAGGGGGTCCGGTCCGATCCGGTGGCCATGTACTGCTTGCCTGTGTATCGGCTGGGGACATCTCTGCGCTGCTGATCCGCCTCCGCTTGGGATGGTTTCCTGCTGGCTCCGCTGTAAACGGGACTCTCGCTGCTGTGTTGGATCCGCTTTGGACTAGACTCTCGCGACTGTGTTGGATCCGCTTTGGACTAGACTCTCGCGACTGTGTTGGATCCATTGTGGATTGAACTTTCACAGTATCATGTTAGGCCCGCTCGACATTCATTGCTTTCCTCCTCTCCAAGGTTCTCATAGTCATCATTGTCACCGACGTCCCACTGGGTCATTATTGTCACCGATGTCCCACTGGGTGTGAGTTTTCCTTGCCCTTATGTTGGCCTACCGAGGATGTCGTGGTGGTTTGTGCAGCCCTTTGAGACACTAGTGATTTAGGGCAAATAAGTAAACATTGATTGATTGATTGATAAAACACTATAAGACAATAAGCAGATAGGGGATTTTCCAGAATTATCCTAGTAAATGTGTCTAATTAGATCTGAAACGCTACCACAGCTGCAACCCGGAGCCGTCGCTTCTTTTCTTTAGTGCCTCACTCTAACTTTCCTCATCCACAAATCTTTCATCCTCGCTCAAATTAATGGGGAAATTGTCGCTTTCTCGGTCCGAATAGCTCTTGCTGCTGGTGGCTATGATTGTAAACAATGTTCAGATGTGAGGAGTCCTACAGCCTGTGACGTCACGCGCACATCGTCTGCTACTTCCGGTACAGGCAAGGCTTTTTTATTAGCGACCAAAAGTTGCAAACTTTATCGTCGATGATCTCTACTAAATACTTTCAGCAAAAAATATGGCAATATCGCGAAATGATCAAGTATGACACATTGAATGGACCTGCTATCCCCGTTTAAATAAGAAAATCTAATTACAGTAGGCCTTTAATGTCTTTTATGTAATTTCCCTCTTGTTTTTGTGTTTTTTTACCATTTGTTGTGGAACTTTTGTATCTTTACTGCAATCACATAATGAACTAGATGAGGCAGTTACTGAAGGAATTGCGTGTGAATGCTCCAATGCTGAAGTTGAACTTTAAAAGAAGTCATTGTTGAAGGAGAGCACACAATTCCTGAACAGGCTGAATATTTTGAAGTTGGAGCAGTTTGAATCGGATGAAAAGTGTGGAACTTTGAAGAATGTCACATGGATTTCAATGGGAATTTCCCTTAAAATTGGGAATTCCGGGTAAAGTCAAATTTATTTTGAAAATGGTAAAAAAAAATTGAAGGGTCTATCTACATGAGTTGAAATGGTCGGTGTTGAAATTTTTCAAATTGGTCGAGAAATGTTAAAGTAGTAACATGTTTAATTGAGAAATGGTATTACGGAGTTCCCAGGCCAGCTGGGAGACATAGTCTTCCCAACGTGTCCTGGGTCTTCCCCGTGGCCTCCTGCCGGTCAGACGTGCCCTAAACACCTCCCTAGGGAGGCGTTCGGGTGGCATCCTGACCAGATGCCCGAACCCCCTCATCTGGTTCCTCTCCATGTGACAGTTTGTCTATGTTTTAGTTTTTTCCTCTGCATTTGTCTGTTTCCTTTGTGTTTAGTATCTCCTATATTTAGTTCCTGTCTAGTGCTCTTATTTTGTCAGCTTCCTGTCTTGTTCCCTGAGTGCTGTGTTCCTCCTCAGCTGCAGCTGATTGGCACCTGGCCACACCTGTTGCCAATCAGCCTGCTCCTATTTGTACCTGCTTTGTCTTGTGTCAGTTGCTGGATCATTCTGTCAGGAGTATTTGGTGGTGAACCCCAAGATGCAGAGATGGAGGCAGGCATGGTATATGAAAACCTGATTTAATTAAAACTACACAAGAACAAACAAAAAGTAACAAACTAAGGGAGCTAGCACTGGGAGCTAGAAAAACAAAAAGGAACTTTCGCATGGAAGGTAGTGGAAAACAAACAGAAAAACTGGAAATAGCTAATGCTGACAGAAACAGCTGATCGCTACGACGACCAGGACAAAATGTAGCACGACAGGTAGTAGCTCTAACAAAATGACACGACGGGTAGCACGACAAGAGTGACGTGTGGCAGCGACGATGCAATACAATACAATGATCCAGCAACTGACACAAGACAAAGCAGGTCCAAATAGGAGCGGGCTGATTGGCAACAGGTGTGGCCAGTTGCCAATCAGCTGCAGCTGAGGAGGAACACAGCACTCAGGGAACAAGACAGGAAGCTGACAAAATAAGAGCACTACACAGGAACTAAATACAGGAGATACTAAACACAGAGGAAAAAACTAAAACATAGACAAACTGTCAGGGGAAAGCCTGACACTATGTGGAGGAGCAGCGGCTTTACTTTGAGTTCCTCCCGGATGGCAGAGCTTCTCACCCTATCTCTAAGGGAGAGACCCAAACTCATTTGGGCCGCTTGTACCCATGATCTTGTCCTTTCGGTCATGACCCAAAGCTCATGACCATAGGTGAGGATGGGAACGTAGATCGACCGGTAAATTGAGAGCTTTGCCTTCCGGCTCAGCTCCTTCTTCACCACAACAGATCGATACAGGGTCCGCATTACTGAAGACGCCGCACCGATCCGCCTGTGGATCTCACGATACACTCGTCCCTAACTCATGAACAAGACTCCCAGGTCCTTAAACTCCTCCACTTGGGGCAGGGTCTCCTCCCCAAACCCGCAGATGGGAGTTTGAATTTGAATGAATAGATGAATTCTGTGTAGAAAAACCAAAGCATTCACACAAAGAAGTCCATCCTATCCTGTGTGAAGAAACTCATTTAAAACTCTTCCATTGCTGCTGCCCTGTAATGCCATTTTTTGGCCAGGAGAGGGCGTAGTTACCCTTTAATACTGCAAAAGAGCCTTTGCCACACAGCATATACATTATTCCTAATGAACGTATTTTAATGTCCATTTATTCTGTATTGAGATGAAATAAATACACACATATATTATTGTTATGTCGTGCATATTTCAACATGAAAGAGGTCAAAAATCCTCTCTGTAATTTCCTAGCAGCTTTAATTGTAAATGATAATTGGTCGATCAGATTCAAAGTGTGATGTCTCCGCTGTGAGCCTCCAATCTCTAAACCAGGGGTCACCAATGTGGTGCCCGTGGGCACCAGGTTGCCCGTAAGGACCAGATGAGTCGCCCGCTGGCCTGTTCTAAAAATAGCTCAAATAACAGCACTTACCAGTGAGATGCCTTTTTTATTTTTTTTATTTTATTTATTTACTAGCAAGCTGGTCTCGCTTTGCTTGATATTTTTAATTCTAAGAGAGACAAAACTCAAATAGAATTTGAAAATCCAAGAAAATATTTTAAAGACTTGGTCTTCACTTGTTTAAATAAATTCATTTATTTTTTTACTCTGCTTCTTATAACTTTCAGAAAGACAATTTTAGAGAAAAAAAAACAACCTTAAAAATGATTTTAGGATTTTTAAACACATACCTTTTAAATTCCTTCCTCTTCTTTCCTGACAATTTAAATCAATGTTCAAGTATTTTTTTATTTATTGTAAAGACTAATACATACATTTTAATTTAATTCTTCATTTTAGCTTCTGTTTTTCCGACGAAGAATATTTGTGAAATATTTTTTCAAACTTATTATGATTAAAATTCAAAAAAATTATTCTGGCAAATCTAGAAAATCTTTAGAATCAAATTTAAATCTTATTTCAAATTATTTTGAATTTCTTTTCAAATTAATGTTCTGGAAAATCTAGAAGAAATTAAAGCTGCAAGCAGCGTTGGTCGGGTCCGTCTTTGGCTGCTGCCGCCGTGACCCGAGTCCCGATCTTAGTCAGACCTACATAGAAGTTTTTGTTTCATCACTCTTCGACATTCCTAACAGAATTTACAAGCAGTTTTGTCAGTTTTTTTCTTAGGGGGCGCTAGAACCCACTTTTCATTGTTGGGGTTTGTTTTTTTATTGGATGGCAATTTTCAGTCCTGATGTGTGTGTAAAATTTGGTGAGTTTTGAAGCATGTTAATGGGGTCAAAATACAGATTGGCGTTTCTGGATGTTGTTGATAAATGGCTTTCGCTTGGCATATTATAGCTTTAAATTGCACTTTGAAGCATTTTAAGGGGGTCAAATATCAGTTCAAAGAGGCAAAAAAGGCATTTTTTGCAAACATTTTGTTTTGAAGGGGTTTTTGCCAACTTCCTGATCTAGAAGAAATAATGATTCGTCTTTGTTAGAAATATAGCTTGGTCCATTTTGTTATATATTCTAACAAAATACAGATTGGATTTTAACCTATTTAAAACATGTCATCAAAATTCTAAAATTAATTCTAATTAGGAAAAATTACTAATGATGTTCCATAAATTCTTTTTTTAATTTTTTCAAAAAACTTTAAATTAGTGTGAAGTGAAGTGAATTATATTTATATAGCGCTTTTCTCAAGTGACTCAAAGCGCTTTTACATAGTGACACCCAATATCTAAGTTACATTTAAACCAGTGTGGGTGGCACAGGGAGCAGGTGGGTAAAGTGTCTTGCCCAAGGGCACAACGGCAGTAACTAGGATGGCACAAGCGGGAATCGAACCTGCAACCCTCAAGTTGCTGACACGGCCACTCTACCAATCGAGCTATGCCGCCCCTAAATTAGGTAGTTTTTGTCTTCTTTTTTTTCCGGTTAAATTCTGAATTTTAAAGAGTCGAAATTGAAGATAAACTGTTTCAAAATGTTATTTTAATTTTTTTTTCCTGTTTTCTCTTTTAAACCGTTCAACTAAGTGTTTTTGTCAGAAAAATTGTGAGTAAATTATCAAATAAAACTTTGCATTACATTGTGTTCCAGACAAGAAGACACAAGTCAATCAATCAATCAATCAATCAATGTTTATTTATATAGCCCCAAATCACAAATGTCTCGAAGGACTGCACAAATCATTACGACTACAACATCCTCGGAAGAACCCACAAAAGGGCAAGGAAAACTCACACCCAGTGGGCAGGGAGAATTCACATCCAGTGGGACGCCAGTGACAATGCTGACTATGAGAAACCTTGGAGAGGACCTCAGATGTGGGCAACCCCCCCTCTCTAGGGGACCGAAAGCAATGGATGTCGAACGGGTCTAACATGATACTGTGAAAGTTCAATCCATAGTGGCTCCAAGACAGCAGCGAGAGTCCCGTCCACAGGAAACCATCTCAAGCGGATCAGCAGCGTAGAGATGTCCCCAACCGATACAGGCGAGCGGTCCATCCTGGGTCTCGACTCTGGACAGCCAGTAGTTCATCCATGGTCATCGGACCGGACCCCCTCCACAAGGGAGGGGGGGACATAGGAAAAAGAAAATAAGCGGCAGATCAACTGGTCTAAAAAGGAGGTCTATTTAAAGGCTAGAGTATACAAATGCGTTTTAAGATGAGACTTAAATGCTTCTACTGAGGTAGCATCTCGAACTGTTACCGGGAGGGCATTCCAGAGTACTGGAGCCCGAACGGAAAACGCTCTATAGCCCGCAGACTTTTTTTGGGCTCTAGGAATCACTAATAAGCCGGAGTCTTTTGAACGCAGATTTCTTGCCGGGACATACGGTACAATACAATCGGCAAGATAGGATGGAGCTAGACCGTGTAGTATTTTATACGTAAGTAGTAAAACCTTAAAGTCACATCTTAAGTGCACAGGAAGCCAGTGCAGGTGAGCCAGTACAGGCGTAATGTGATCAAACTTTCTTGTTCTTGTCAAAAAAACAATCTAATAAAAAAACCAAAACCAAAAACTCAAAATTGCGCTCTAGCGCAATTTTTGAATAAAACACAGAAAAAACTGCTCCTAGGAAGAAAATACAGACAAAACTGCTTGTAACTTCCGGTAGGAATGTCAGAGAGACATGAAACAAAAACTTCTATGTAGGTCTCATTTAGACCTACATTTTAATATTTGACATCCTTCGGTAAAAATCAACAGGAAAATGGCAATTACCCCTTCAAAACAAAAGTTTTGTAAAAATCTGTCACCTGTCTTCAAACATTATCTTCTCTGAGCGCGAGAGTCCCGTCCACAGGAGACCATCTCAAGCGGAGGTGGATCAGCAGCGTAGAGATGTCCCCAACCTATACAGGCAAGCGGTCCACCCCCGGGTCCCGACTCTGGACAGCCAGTACTTCATCCATGGTCATCGGACCGGACCCCCTCCACAAGGGAGGGGGGGACATAGGAGAAAGAAAAGAAGCGGCAGATCAACTGGTCTAAAAAGGAGGTCTATTTAAAGGCTAGAGTATACAGATGAGTTTTAAGGTGAGACTTAAATGCTTCTACTGAGGTAGCATCTCGAACTGTTACCGGGAGGGCATTCCAGAGTACTGGAGTCCGAACGGAAAACGCTCTATAGCCCGCAGACTTTTTTTGGGCTCTAGGAATCACTAATAAGCCGGAGTCTTTTGAACGCAGATTTCTTGCCGGGACATATGGTACAATACAATCGGCAAGATAGGCTGGAGCTAGACCGTGTAGTATTTTATACGTAAGTAGTAAAACCTTAAAGTCACATCTTAAGTGCACAGGAAGCCAGTGCAGGTGAGCCAGTACAGGCGTAATGTGATCAAACTTTCTTGTTCTTGTCAAAAGTCTGAAACCTTCCAAGAAGAATGCTGGTAAAGTGGCCATGTCTCCCCTTCAGATTCTGAGTCCAAATTTAATTCTGTCTCTGTTTGATTCTTTGCCTTTTTTGTCTTGTCTAATAGATGTCATCAGTGTTTGAACCTGACAGTTTTTTTCATCATTTATTCTCTACAAAAAACCTTCCATAAAAGGAAAAAAAATATAACACGGAATGACAGACAGAAATACCAATTTTTTTTAAATATATATAGATTTATTTATTAAAGGTAAATTGAGCAAATTGGCTATTTCTGGCTTCATCTGACCGGGATCTTCAGCTCTCACTGGAACGGTTCGCAGCCGAGTGTGAAGCGACTGGGATGGGAATCAGCACCTCCAAGTCCGAGTCCATGGTTCTCGCCCGGGTTGGGGAGGAGACCCTGCCCCAAGTGGAGGAGTTCAAGTACCTTGGAGTCTTGTTCACGAGTGAGGGAAGAGTGGATCGTGAGATCGACAGGTGGATCGGTGCGGCGTCTTCAGTAATGCGGACGTTGTACCGATCCGTTGTGGTGAAGAAGGAGCTGAGCCGGAAGGCAAAACTCTCAATTTACCGGTCGATCTATGTTCCCATCCTCACCTATGGTCATGAGCTTTGGGTCATGACCGAAAGGATAAGATCACGGGTACAAGCGGCCCAAATGAGTTTCCAGGTCTCTCCCTTAGAGATAGGGTGAGAAGCTCTGCCATCCGGGAGGAACTCAAAGTAAAGCCGCTGCTCCTTCACATCGAGAGGAGCCAGATGAGGTGGTTCGGGCATCTGGTCAGGATGCCACCCGAACGCCTCCCTAGGGAGGTGTTTAGGGCACGTCCAACCGGTAGGAGGCCACGGGGAAGACCCAGGACACGTTGGGAAGACTATGTCTCCCGGCTGGCCTGGGAACGCCTCGGGATCCCCCGGGAAGAGCTAGACAAAGTGGCTGGGGAGAGGGAAGTCTGGGTTTCCCTGCTTAGGCTGTTGCCCCCGCGACCCGACCTCGGATAAGCGGAAGAAGATAGATGGATGGATGGCTATTTCTGGCAATTTATTTAAGTGTGTATCAAACTGGTAGCCCTTCGCATTAATCAGTACCCAAGAAGTAGCTCTTGGTTTCAAAAAGGTTGGTGACCTAAACGTTTTCCATCCGACACTCCTCTTCTTCATCTGGAGTGGCGAGTGTGATTCCAAATGAAGATGGATGGCCGCACACGCTCTCTCCTCCCGCCGAAAAATGCCTCCCTGCCGGGGAGGCATTTTTCGGCGTCAAGTCAGCAGGATGTTGATATTATTCTTCCTGTGCCAGGTCGGCTCAGGGCAACACTCCTTCACACGCCAGATGAAACGCTGACAGGGTAACATGGCCGCTGGAAGTAAATATATATCCAATGAACACACGCGGCTGTCAGCATTTTGCACTGGGAAACTGTAACGCCAGTCCAATATCAAGTCCAGAGCGGCACAATGTCCGCTTCTCGGGGAAGTGGTTCTCAAACTACCGTATTTCCTTGAATTGCCGCCGGGGCGCTAATTGGCGTTTTATTCTTTCTTTCTTTATTATTATTCCGCACCTATGCGCTGTAATTTGACCCCCTTAACATGCTTCAAAACTCACCAAATTTGACACACACATCGGTACGGCAGCTCACCCCAACTTATAAAACAATCAAACCCTAAAAATTAAAATTGTGCTCTAGCGCCCCCTAGGAAAAAACAACAACAGACTGCTTGTAAGTTCCATTAGGAATGTCGTAGAGACATGAAACAAACACCTCTATGTAGGGCTGACTTAGACCTAGATTTCCCATTAGAAACTTCTATGCCTAAAATCAACAGGAAAATGGCAAAAACCCCTTCAAAACAAAATTTTCGCAAAAAATAAAATTTTTGCCTCTTTGAGCTGTAATTTGACCCCCTTAACATGCTTCAAAACTCACCAAATTTGACACAAACATCGGTACGGCAGGCCACCACATCTTATAAAACAATCAAACCCTAAAAATTAAAATTGTGCTCTAGCGCCCCCTAGGAAAAAAAACAAAACAGACTGCTTGTAACTTCCATTAGGAATGTCGTAGAGACATGAAACAAAAAGCTCTATGTAGGGCTGACTTAGACCTAGATTTCCCATAAGAAACTTCTATACCTAAAATCAACAGGAAAATGGCAAAAACCCCTTCATAACAAAAGTTTCGCCTCTTTGAGCTGTAATTTGACCCCCTTAAAATGCTTCAAAACTCACCAAACTTGACACACACATCAGGACTTGCGGAAAAAACAATCTGATAAAAAAAACAAAACCAAAAACTCAAAATTGCGCTCTAGCGCAATTTTTGAATAAAACACAGAAAAAACTGCTCCTAGGAAGAAAATACAGACAAGACTGCTTGTAACTTCCGGTAGGAATGTCAGAGAGACATGAAACAAAAACTTCTATGTAGGTCTCATTTAGACCTACATTTTAATAATCGACATCCTTCGGCAAAAATCAACAGGGAAATGGCAATTACCCCTTCAAAACAAAAGTTTTGTAAAAATCCGTCACCTGTCTTCAAACATTATCTTCTCTGAGCGCGTTTGTCGTTTCGGCTTCAAACTCACACAGGAGAGAGTTTGAACCCTTCTGATTAAAAGTTATCGAAAGAGTTTTGATAAGTTCTCCTGTTTTGATTTTATGACCCTTCAAAGAACCACTGCGCTGATGCTGCTGCGCTGCTGGTGTCTCAAGATGGCTACTACCACTGGATAAAAGTATTGGGACACTTAGGACTAACACTAGGCAAAAATATTGGGCCACTTATGGCTAACAGTAGACAATGACAATGTGAAATGGAATTAAATCTTTTTTGTCCTCAAAATTCTACACACAATACCCTATAATAACAGTAGCTACTATCCATGCACCTTCTAACGCCTGTTAGGGGTTTGAGTCTCGGGGGCTGCAGCCAAAGGCGGGCCCGACCAACGCTGCTTGCAGCTTTAAAACCTCTTCTCACTCCGGCGCTTACCAAAAGCATGCGGTAAATTTAGGGCTGCGCTTATAAATTTGAGTGTGAGAAACCACTATTTAATTAAACTTGGTTTGCTTTCTCTACGTTTAATATAAATATAATGAGTTATTTCATTTATTTAATTTTCTCCCATTTTGGACCCTGTCAGGCTTGCCCCTGATAGTTTGGTTGTGTTTTAGTTTTTCCTCTGTGAGTGTGTCGTATTTCCTGTCTCTCTGAGTGCTGTGTCCCCTCAGCTGTGGCTGATTGGGACGGCGTGGCGCAGTGGAAGAGTGGCCGTGCGCAACCCGAGGGTCCCTGGTTCAAATCCCACCTAGTACCAACTTCGTCACGTCCGTTGTGTCCTGAGCAAGACACTTCACCCTTGCTCCTGATGGGTGCTGGTTGGCGCCTTGCATGGCAGCTCCCTCCATCAGTGTGTGAATGTGTGTGTGAATGGGTAAATGTGGAAGTAGTGTCAAAGCGCTTTGAGTACCTTGAAGGTAGAAAAGCGCTATACAAGTACAACCCATTTATCATTTACCTGACCACACCTGGTGTCAATCAGCCAGCCACTATTTGAGCCTGTTATGTCCTCCAGTCAGATGCTGGATTATTGTTGTGTCGTGTCGATGTCACTTGTGTCTTGTCGCTTGTAGCTCTGTCTACTTCCGTTCATGCCATAGTTCCGTCGTGTCACAGTAAGTGTTTTTGTTCTTAGCCAAGTTTGTTATCCGCCTCGTTTTGTTTGTACCTTTTTGTTCCGTTTTGTCTTCGTGTTAAATTAAATCATGTTTTCTTACCCAATGCCTGCCTCCTTCTCTGCATCTTGGGGTCCGTCACAAACTAACTCTGACAGACCCCTTCCCTTAGTCGCAATAAAGGACCGCTTCCAGGACCCTGCGCCTGTGTTCACAGTCCGATTCTGGTCGTGACGGACAGAGTTAATAATGTGAGAGTCGAGTCCGTAGCGGGGTCAGCAGGGGGTCATCTTGAATGAAGACTCGCCAGGAGCACAGAGATGTCACCGACTGAGTGGTCCACCCTGGGTCATGACTTGGAACAGCTAGCGCTTCATCCGTGGAGGCTGATCTGTGGTCACCTCTCCCACGCAAGAGAGACGGCAGAACAACTGCAAATGAGTTTTAAAATGCTTCTACTGAGGTAGCATCTCTAACTGTTACTGGTAGAATATTGGAGCCCTAAAAGAAAACGCTGAATAGCCCGGAGACTTTTTTTGGGGCTCTGGGAATCACTAATAAGCCGGAGTTCTTAGAACGCAGATTTCTGTCCGGGACATAAAGTGAGTGAGAAGGACAGTTCTGAGAAGAAGCAGTGGAAAACATTTGAGCGTATGAGATAGGGTAGCCAAGAAGGTTCAAGTAATATCGTATTTCCTAGAATTACCGCCGGGGCGCTGATTAATTTAAAACCTCTTCTCACTCCGGCACTTACCAAAGGCATGCAGTAAAAATTTGAGTGTGATGAAAGCATACCATCATGAAAAGCACATTTAATTAAAAAAAAACGTTATGGTCTTACCTTTACTTATAAATGAAGTCCACGCCAGCTCCTTCTGATCAAAAGCATCAATAACTTGTTTATAGAAGTCTTCCTTATCTTCAGTTTTAAACATTTCTCTGTCTCGATGGAGATCTTCCTTCGATTGAAAGTCCAGTTTAGAAAACTGCTATCAGTTAGCTAGGCTCCTCAGAATTATCCTCGGACAACTCCCCCTCCCGTTCTGCTCCGTGGGTGATCTCTTTATCCCACCGCTGCCACCATGAAGTGTTATTGTATAAATAATACACTGGGTATTTAGGACTGGAACATGCTTTATTTCAGCCCGGTTGTTTAGATAGTCAGCATAAGCGTGTTACATCCTAAAAGGTCCGTCGTGCACCCCCCGCGTCATATCCGTCCCAGCACATATCACGTCACCCCTTGTCACTTCTTCTGCAGCCGAGTAGTCGCAAGAAGGATCACTAGCGCCCTCTACCACCAGGAGGCGGGAGTCATTTAATGACTCATATTTGACACACGCAGCTACGGTATATTAATAAAAACATAGCTGCTTACTGTTCTTTTTAGCACACCTGCATTCAATAGCTTGGACCTTAAATCCTACTGAATAGCTCTTAATCTTCTTCCCTTTATGCGATTTCAAATTACCGGTATTGAAATCAGCCTGCTCCATTTTGAAAATGATGACAGGGGAAGTGTCACTCGTGACGTCACCAGTTTGACCCGGCGGTAATACTAAACATGCGCTAATTATTTTCAAGGAAATACGGTATCCAAACTACAGACATTTAGCCATGGAAATGTGGAAAAGCTGCTGATGGTGTCTTTGACGGAAAGCAGCTCAAAGGAGATACAGTATATCCACACTCCAAGATAAATGTACATTATTATTACATTACTTTACCAAACTGCTGTAGTTGTTGGTAGAACATTCTATTGTGTTTTTTTTTAATACAATATTTGTTATAGAAATGCATGTTAGATGTTAAAATTGTGCTGTTACTTTTTTTTTAGGTGGGATCCACCAGTTAAATAGCTTTCAATGGGAGACATTGATTTGAGATACAAATATTTTCGGTTAAGTGCTACGGCATTGAACAAATTAAGCTCGCAAATTGAGCTACCGCCGTACAAAAAAATACAAGCGAAATATGAGGACAGCACTTTAATGTGGTTTTATCCCATCATCCGCGTCATGTGTGATACTTTTAAAAACCCCAACAGACTTGCAATGATGTCATGTTTTAAGCCAGGGGTGTCCAAAGTGCGGCCAGGGGGTCATTTTTTAACGGCCCCACGGCACATTTTAAGAATAAATTGAAAAAAATTAAAAACATAAAAAGTGGTGTAAAAGAGCCAACAGGTGAAATGTAACAAGAAAATGTTGCAATGTTTACTCTTTTTAACACAAAGCTGCCATGCAGGCTGTTTCTTTCTTTAAAAAATAATAATGAATCAAAATCAATGTCATTATTGACCTATTCAAGGCTTCGATTACGTCTCATTAAATAATCCACTTTTAAATATTTTTGGGGGAAAATGTTGCATATTTTGTGTTTTGCCATTTAAAATAACTGAGCTGTTTTTTTGGTTGTTTTTTTAAAGAAGGGCCTAAAACAAACAAAAAACATAACAACAATAAAACTAATAATTGACGGATAGATATAAAAAAAATTAGATTTTAACACTTTAATAAGTAGGACACTTTTGTATCCCCAATTATTTTAGTGTGATTTGTTTTTAAGTGTCATTGCTCCAAAAATAATAATGAATCAAAATCCAAAATTAAGGCTCCAATTATTATATAATCTCAAACTCCACCTAAAAAAATTTTATCGGGTGAAAATATTGCATATTTTGTATTTTTTCCATTTTTTCCTTAATGTTGATCTAGAGATTTTAAACTTGAATAATAATGAAAATAATAATACTGAATAATGACACATTTTTAATATTTTTTTTTTTACCAAAACCCTTTGGGGTCCCTGGGATCATGAGGCCTAAGTGTATATTTGTTATACATATATTGTATTAGTTTTTAAAATAAAAATTATGAAAATGGCCCCTGCTCTCTGATTTTTTTAGTGTGCGGCCCTCAGTAGAAAAAGTTTGGACACCCCTGTTTTAAGCAAACATACCCAAAATACAATACTCAAACTGTTTATTTAACAATAAACAAACAAACAAAAAAAATAAAATAAAAATTATGAAAATGGCCCCCGCTTGCCTTTATTTTTCAGTGTGCGGCCCTCAGTGGAAAAAGTTTGGACACCCCTGTTTTAAGCAAACCGACCAAAAATACAATACTCAAACTGTTTATTTCACAATAACCCAAAAAAATAAAAATAAAATAAAAATTATGAAAATGGCCCCCGCTTTCTTTGATTTTTCAGTGTGCGGCCCTCAGTGGAAAAAGTTTGGACACCCCTGTTTTAAGCAAACAGACCCAAAATACAATACTCATTCTGTTTATTTCACAATAAACAAACAAACAAAAAAAATAATAAAAATTATGAAAATGTGGCTTGCTTTGATTTTTCAGTGTGCGGCCCTCAGTGGAAAAAGTTTGGACACCCCTGTTTTAAGCAAACAGACCCAAAATACAATACTCAAACTGTTTATTTCACAATAAACAACAAAAAAATAAAAATAAAATAAAAATTATGAAAATGGCCCCGGCTTGCTTTGATTTTTCAGTGTGCGGCCCTCAGTGGAAAAAGTTTGGACACCCCTGTTTTAAGCAAACCGACCAAAAATACAATACTCATTCTGTTTATTTCACAATAAACAAAAAAAATAAAATAAAAATAAAAATTATGAAAATGGCCGTCCCTTGCTTTGATTTTTCAGTGTGCGGCCCTCAGTGGAAAAAGTTTGGACACCCCTGTTTTAAGCAAACAGAACCAAAATACAATACTCATTCTGTTTATTTCACAATAAACAAAAAAAATAAAAATAAAATAAAAATTATGAAAATGGCCCTCCCTTGCTTTGATTTTTCAGTGTGCGGCCCTCAGTGGAAAAAGTTTGGACACCCCTGTTTTAAGCAAACCGACCAAAAATACAATACTCATTCTGTTTATTTCACAATAAACAAAAAAAAAATAAATAAAATAAAAATAAAAATTATGAAAATGGCCCCCGCTTGCTTTGATTTTTCAATGTGTGGCCCTCAGTGGAAAAAGTTTGGACACCCCTGTTTTAAACAAACCGACCAAAAATACAATACTCATTCTGTTTATTTCACAATAAACAAAAAAAATAAAAATAAAAATAAAATAAAAATTATGAAAATGGCCCCCGCTTGCTTTGATTTTTCAATGTGTGGCCCTCAGTGGAAAAAGTTTGGACACCCCTGTTTTATGCAAACAGACCCAAAATACAATACTCAAACTGTTTATTTCACAATAAACAAAAAAATAAAGATAAAATAAAAATTCTGAAAATTCTTGCTTTGATTTTTCAGTGTGCGGCCCTCAGTGGAAAAAGTTTGGACACCCCTGTTTTAAGCAAACAGACCCAAAATACAATACTCAAACTGTTTATTTCACAATAAAGAAAAAAAATAAAAATAAAATAAAAATTATGAAAATGGCCCCGGCTTGCTTTGATTTTTCAGTGTGCGGCCCTCAGTGGAAAAAGTTTGGACACCCCAGTTTTAAGCATACAGACCCAAAATGCAATACTCGTTCTGTTTATTTCACAATAAACAAAACAAATAAAAATTATGAAAATGGCCCCGGCTTGCTTTGATTTTTCAGTGTGCGGCCCTCAGTGGAAAAAGTTTGGACACCCCTGTTTTAAGCAAACAGACCCAAAATACAATACTCAAACTGTTTATTTCTGGAAGCGACAGCAGGCAAACATCACTTTCAGTCCCAATCCAAGTCATCATTTGTGTAGAAAAGTTCACTTTTTATGTCCACGCAGACTCGTTAAAAACCAAGTTTGTTTATGCAGGGATGGCCGAGTCGTCCTTAAAGTGCAAATGAATGTACATTTTGTTTCTGCGATCAAAGGTAGTGGTTTACTGTGCATGTCCTTAACATGCACACACTCTCATTATGCACTCACACACACACCAAGGCATCCTGCTCATTAGTAATCCAGTAAGCACAAATAAACAAACAATACCCTCGGACGAGAACACAACACAACAGGAGTGTTTTTTGTTTTTTTAAAAACAATTATCCATTAAAAAAAAAAACATGCTTCTGTCTATGTATGTGCTGGATTTATTGACTACATGAGTTGCAGTATTCATGTCAGCATGAGGACGCACTGCATTGTGCTCTGTATCGCCTTAAAAGAAGAACTGATAGAAAAACAAAACCCCCCCCCCAAAAATTTTTTAAAATGGTCTGGAGCAAGTCTTTTTTTACTGGAGAGGACAAACCATGCAAGAAGTAATTATGTACATTCAGAAAGTGTCTTTGTGTCATTTGAAGTCAATTTTGCTCGACATACAGCTTGGTAATATTAGTATATTTTTACAAGATGAAAGGTTTAATGTATATAAAAAAAAAGAATTTAAATACCGCACTTAAATAATGTGAACTTCCTGTTTTATTTTGAAAGGTGTCGCCTCTAAGCGGAAGTGATGTGTTTAAAGGGGAACATTATCACCAAACCTATGCAAGCGTCAATATTTACCTTGATGGTGCAGAAAAAAAGACCATGTATTTTTTTTAAACCGATTTCCGAACTCTAAATGGGTGAATTTTGGCAAATTAAACGCTTTTCTGTTTATCGCTCTTTTAGCGATGACGTCAGAACGTGACGTCACCGAGGTAACACACCCGCCATTTTCATTTTCACATTACAAACACCGGGTCTCAGCTCTGTTATTTTCCGTTTTTTCGACTATTTTTTGGAACCTTGGAGACATCATGCCTCGTCGGAGGGTGTAACAACACTAACAGGGAGGGATTCAAGTTGCACCACTGGCAAGAAATCTGCCGCCAGACCCCCATTGAATGTGCCAGAGTGTCTTCAAATTTGACCGGCGACAGACATGGCACAGAGATGTATGGATAGATAACCTGCAGATGCATTTGCAACGATTAAGTCAAAGAAATCACAAATGTGAGTTTTGTTGATGTTGTTGACTTATGTGCTAGTCAGACATATTTGGTCGCAGCATGACTGCCAGCTAATCGATGCTAACATACTATTTACGCTAGCTGTATGTACATTTGAAACTAGATACCCACATTCAATGCGAAACAAACACTTACCAATCGACGGATTTAAGTTGCTCTAGTGTCACAAGATGGGAAAGTCCTGATCGTTTGGTCCGCACATTTTACCGGCGATGCTAATAAGACATGGCACAGAGATGTATGGATAACCTGCAGATGCATTTGGAACGATTAAGTCAACGAAATCACAAATGTGAGTTTTGTTGATGTTGTTGACTTATGTGCTAGTCAGACATATTTGGTCGCGGCATGACTGCCAGCTAATCGATGCTAACATACTATTTACGCTAGCTGTATGTACATTTGAAACTAAATACCCACATTTAATGCGAAACAAACACTTAGCAATCGACGGATTTAAGTTGCTCTAGTGTCACAAGATGGGAAAGTCCTGATCGTTTGGTCCGCACATTTTACCGGCGATGCTAAGGCAGACATGGCACAGAGATGTATGGATAACCTGCAGATGCATTTGCAACGATTAAGTCAACGAAATCACAAAGGTGAGTTTTGTTGATGTTGTTGACTTATGTGCTAGTCAGACATATTTGGTCGCAGCATGACTGCCAGCTAATCGATTCTAACATACTATTTACGCTAGCTGTATGTACATTTGAAACTAGATACCCACATTTAATGCGAAACAAACACTTACCAATCGACGGATTTAAGTTGCTCTAGTGTCACAAGACGGGAAAGTCCTGATCGTTTGGTCCGCACATTTGACCGGCGATGCTAAGACAGACATGGCACAGAGATGTATGGATAACCTGCAGATGCATTTGCAACGATTAAGTCAACGAAATCACAAATGTGAGTTTTGTTGATGTTGTTGACTTATGTGCTAATCAGACATATTTGGTCGCGGCATGACTGCCAGCTAATCGATGCTAACATACTATTTACGCTAGCTGTATGTACATTTGAAACTAGATACCCACATTTAATGCGAAACAAACACTTACCAATCGACGGATTTAAGTTGCTCCAGTGTTACAAGATGGGAAAGTCCTGATCGTTTGGTCCGCACATTTTACCGGCGATGCTAATAAGACATGGCACAGAGATGTATGGATAACCTGCAGATGCATTTGCAACGATTAAGTCAACGAAATCACAAATGTGAGTTTTGTTGATGTTGTTGACTTATGTGCTAATCAGACATATTTGGTCGTGGCATGACTGCCAGCTAATCGATGCTAACATACTATTTACGCTAGCTGTATGTTCATTTGAAACTAGATACCCACATTTAATGCGAAACAAACACATACCAATCGACGGATTTAAGTTGCTCCAGTGTCACAAGATGGGAAAGTCCTGATCGTTTGGTCCGCACATTTTACCGGCGATGCTAATAAGACATGGCACAGAGATGTATGGATAACCTGCAGATGCATTTGCAACGATTAAGTCAACGAAATCACAAATGTGAGTTTTGTTGATGTTGTCGACTTATGTGCTAATCAGACATATTTGGTCGCAGCATGACTGCCAGCTAATCGATGCTAACATACTATTTACGCTAGCTGTATGTACATTTGAAACTAGATACCCACATTTAATGCGAAACAAACACTTATCAATCGACGGATTTAAGTTGCTCCAGTGTCACAAGATGGGAAAGTCCTGATCGTTTGGTCCGCACATTTTACCGGCGATGCTAATAAGACATGGCACAGAGATGTATGGATAACCTGCAGATGCATTTGCAACGATTAAGTCAACGAAATCACAAATGTGAGTTTTGTTGATGTTGTTGACTTATGTGCTAATCAGACATATTTGGTCGCGGCATGACTGCCAGCTAATCGATGCTAACATACTATTTACGCTAGCTGTATGTTCATTTGAAACTAGATACCCACATTCAATGCGAAACAAACACTTACCAATCGACGGATTTAAGTTGCTCTAGTGTCACAAGACGGGAAAGTCCTGATCGTTTGGTCCGCACATTTGACCGGCGATGCTAATAAGACATGGCACAGAGACGTATGGATAACCTGCAGATGCATTTGCAACGATTAAGTCAACGAAATCACAAATGTGAGTTTTGTTGATGTTGTTGACTTATGTGCTAATCAGACATATATGGTCGCGGCATGACTGCCAGCTAATCGATGCTAACATACTATTTACGCTAGCTGTATGTTCATTTGAAACTAGATACCCACATTTAATGCGGAACAAACACTTACCAATCGACGGATTTAAGTTGCTCCAGTGTCACAAGATGGGAAAGTCCTGATCGTTTGGTCCGCACATTTTACCGATGATGCTAATAAGACATGGCACAGAGATGTATGGATAACCTGCAGATGCATTTGCAACGATTAAGTCAACGAAATCACAAATGTGAGTTTTGTTGATGTTGTTGACTTATGTGCTAGTCAGACATATTTGGTCGCAGCATGACTGCCAGCTAATCGATGCTAACATACTATTTACGCTAGCTGTATGTACATTTGAAACTAGATACCCACATTTAATGCGAAACAAACACTTACCAATCGACGGATTTAAGTTGCTCCAATGTCACAAGATGGGAAAGTCCTGATTGTTTGGTCCGCACATTTTACCGGCGATGCTAAGACAGACATGGCACAGAGATGTATGGATAACCTGCAGATGCATTTGCAACTATTAAGTCAACAAAATCACAAATGCGAGTTTTGTTGATGTTGTTGACTTATGTGCTAATCAGACATATTTGGTCGCGGCATGACTGCCAGCTAATCGATGCTAACATACTATTTACGCTAGCTGTATGTACATTTGAAACTAGATACCCACATTTAATGCGAAACAAACACTTACCAATCGACGGATTTAAGTTGCTCCAGTGTCTCAAGATGGGAAAGTCCTGATCGTTTGGTCCGCACATTTTACCGGCGATGCTAATAAGACGGCCATGCTATGGGCCACTTCATTAGGTACAGCAATGGCCGAATAGCGTCAATAGCTATTCGCTCAATAGCTTCAATTTCGTCTTCACTATCTGCCTCCATACTCCGACCATCTGTTTCAATACATGCGTAAACTGTTGAATCGCTCAAGCCGCTGAAATCCGGGTCTGAATCCGAGCTAATGTCGCTATATCTTGCTGCGGTATTGTGGTTTGTATTGGCAGCCCTGTATGACGTCACAGGGAAATGTACAGTCGCCTCGCAAATAGCGAAAATCAAACACTTTAAAGCTATTTTTTAGGGATATTCCGGGAGGGGTACTATTTTGAAAAAAACTTCCAAAAATAAAACAAGCCACTGGGAACTGATTTTTTATTGTTTTTAACCCTTTTGAAATTGTGATAATGTTCCCCTTTAAACCCGTTATATCAATTGAGTCGAGTCGGAGAAAAATATTAAACACTTCATATCTTCTTTGAGTCATACCAAATACTCTAAAAATGGAAGCCATTACGTCCATGCTTGGAACTCAGCATCAATGGTTGGAATTGGGGGTTGAATCACCCAAAATGAGTCCCGGGCGGGCCCACCACTGCTGCTCACTGCTCTCCTCACCTCCCAGAATAATTTAGCCACACCTCTTATGTGTGTGACAATCATGGGTACTTTAAAGGCCTACTGAAATGAGATGTTCTTATTTAAACGGGGCTAGCAGGTCCATTCTATGTGTCATACTTGATCATTTCCCGATATTTTTGCTGAAAGGATTTAGTAAAGAAGATCCACGATAAAGTTTTGCAACTTTCGGTGCCAAGAGAAAAGCCCTGCCTGTACCGGAAGTCGCAGACGATGACGTCACAAGTGTGATGGCTCCTCACATATTCACATTGTTTATAATGGGAGCCTCCGACAAAAACAGCTATTCGGACCGAGAAAACGACAATTTCCCCGTTATTTTGAGCGAGGATGAAAGATTCGTGTTTGAGGATACTGATAGCGACGGACTAGAAAAAAAAAAAGGGCGATTGCATTAGGACGGATTTTGATGTTTTTAGACACATTTACTAGGATCATTGTGGGAAATCCCTTATCTTTCTATTGTGTTGCTAGTGTTTTAGTGAGTTAAATATGACCTGATAGTTGTCACACCGCGGTGAGGGAAGTCTTGTCTTGGTTTTTCCGTCTTGTGATTTACGTGTTTTATTTTGAAAAGCTACCCTCTTGTTTCAGACCACGAGCCCTTCCTCTTGTGTCACCAGTCTGACGTCATCCCTGACTCCTGATTGTTTCCACCTGTTCCCCGTCACTCAATCAATCAATCAATCAATCAATGTTTATTTATATAGCCCCAAATCACAAATGTCTCAAAGGACTGCACAAATCATTACGACTACAACATCCTCGGAAGAACCCACAAAACACTCCCACTTCCTATTTAAGCTAACCTCTCCGTTTGTCCTTTGCCAGATTGTCTCGTCTATCGTGCCTTTCTAGCATCCATGCCCATGTCCTTGATTAGCTCCTTGTCTTGCTCCTGTTTTCCTACTTTTTGCTGTCATTTTGAGTTGACTTTTCCCCTCCTTCGAGCGTCCTTGGTTATCCTTCGTCTTCCTAATCGGTGAGTTTTTGTTTTTCCAAGTTTTGAATTTATTGCCTCGTTGATTGAGTGATTTTTTTTTTGTTATTTATAGTCGTTTTGGTGTTTTTTCCCTCCTGTTGGAGCACTTTTCGTTTATTCTTATTAATATTCTTTTTTTTGTCAGAATTTCCTTACATTAGTATTCCTCCTTATTTTTGTAGAGTGATTTTAAGTTAATTGTTTATCCTCGGAATTATTTTTCCGCGTGTTGATTATTCTTGTGAAAAACTTTTTGCATTGGAGGTAAAAAGCTGTTTCAAAATAAAAGTCTCCGGGGAGTCGACGGCAGCTTTATGGACGACACAAGCTCAGCTTTTCTCCGGTAAGAAGCGACTTTTTACCACAATTTTCTCACCGAAACCTGCTGATTGACATTCCGTCGTGATTCATGTTTGCTTGATCCATAGTAAAGTTTCACCTCTGGGAATTTTAAACAAGGAATCACCGTGTGTTTGTGTGGCTAAAGGCTAAAGCTTCCCAACTCCCATATTTCTACTTTGACTTCTCCAATATTAATTGAACAAATTGCAAAAGATTCAGCAACACAGATCTCCAAAATACTGTGTAATTATGCCGTTAAAGCAGACGACTTTTAGCTGTGTGTGTGTGTGCAGAGCTCATACTTCCTAAAAACCCGTGACGTCTTGCGTACACGTCATCATTACACGACGTTTTCAAGACGAAACTCCCGGGAAATTTAAAATTGCAATTTAGTAAACTAAAAAGGCCGTATTGGCATGTGTTGCAATGTTAATATTTCATCATTGATATATAAACTATCAGACTGCGTGGTGGGTAGTCGTGGCTTTCAGTCGGCCTTTAACTTTAATGTGTTGAATGAAGCTAGGGGCGTAACGGTCCACAAAAATTTGGGTTCGGTACGTACCTCGGTTTAGAGGTCACGGGTCACGGTTCGGTTCATTTTCGGTACAGTAAGAAAACAACCAAATATAATTTTTTGGGTTATTTATTTACCAAATTTGTAAACAATGGCTTTATCCTTTTAACATTGGGAACACTATAATAATTCTGCCCACGTTAATCCACATTAAACTGACTCAAGTTGTTGCTTTGATTAAATAAAATGACAAAACCTGTCTTCTACATATAAAAAGTGCAACATTAAACAGTTTCAAGTCAACTCATCATGCTTAATTTATTACATTTGGGATATTTTTGTCAAAATGTGATAGAAGGGACCCTGCTATTCAAAACTAGGCTGCTACATTACTAATGATTAATGTAACTATAGCTGAAAAATAGTACAATTGCAATAGGAGAGACTATTCATCCCTGAACACCATGGAGTTCATGTGAAATAACAGACAGACAGGGCTTTGCTGCCCCTAACACACGCACACACACACACAGCAAAATGAGCTAACGTAACGCTACAAGATAATCAGCCTTCACATCACCTCAAGCCAGAAATGTGAGCGAGCTGAGCCGCAGTTTAAGTTTCTAGAATGTACAATTGCAATAGGAGAGACTATTCATCCCTGAACACCATGGAGTTCATGTTAGTTCATGTGAAATAACAGACAGACAGGGCTTTGCTGCCCCTAACACACGCACACACGCACACACAGCAAAATGAGCTAACGTAACGCTAAAAGATAATTAGCCTTCACATCACCTCAAGCCAGAACTGTGAGCGAGCTGAGCCGCAGTTTAAGTTTCTAGAATGTCAACGGGCTCATAGTGATGTTTGTAATAGTTGTGACTGGGAAGTCCATCCATCCATCCATTTTCTACCGCTTATTCCCTTTTGGGGTCGTGGGGGGCGCTGGCGCCTATCTCAGCTACAATCGGGTGGAAGGCGGGGTACACCCTGGACAAGTCAGATGAGGTGGTTCGGGCATCTGGTCAGGATGCCACCCGAACGCCTCCCTAGGGAGGTGTTTAGGGCACGTCCGACCGGTAGGAGGCCACGGGGAAGACCCAGGACACGTTGGGAAGACTATGTCTCCCGGCTGGCCTGGGAACGCCCCGGGATCCCCCGGGAAGAGCTAGACGAAGTGGCTGGGGAAAGGGAAGTCTGGGTTTCCCTGCTTAGGTTGTTGCCCCCGTGACCCGACCTCGGATAAGCGGAGGAAGTTGGATGGATGGATGGATATTAAATTAGCTTTGAAAATTAAATACATCAAAATGGCTCAAACATCTTTGGATTTGAGGAAAAGGTTTTGACACGCCCTGATCTAGAGCTGAGAGATTATGAAAAAGTCCTTCATCTAACTTGGAAATATATGACTGTAAACATATTCCGTGGTCAATGACTACTAAGGTGCCCTTGTGCAAGGCACTTGACTGCACAGATTTAGTTTGGTAAGTGATATGAAACACTCTCAGTCTGACCTCGTCTAGACTGAAGACGATGAATCCATAAATAAAGTGTCTGACTGAGCAAGGACCTCTGAGGTCAGACTAGAAAGAGTCTTTGTTTTCAGAAAGAGAAAGCGTGGAGACGGGCGGATACAAACCTCTCAGATCAGAATGACACCTGAACACTTCTCCACCTTGTGTCCTCCCTGAAGCCGCGTGCTTCGCCGACCTCAAGCCTGTCATCGTCTTCGTCTCCTTCCTCCTCGAACACGCCGGGCTCGTACCCGTCGAAGGTCTTTGCCCCGCTATACTCGTAGATGGTGGGGAGGCTGCCGCGTAAACCGAAGCGGCGCCGCAGGGCCACCAGCAGCGGCTGCGGCACGGTGAAGATGTCCACGTTGTTGCCCAGGTCGATCCACGCCAGCTTGGGGAAATTCTTGGGGTCTTTCACGGCCTCCGTCAGGTCCTTCAGGACGGCCACGGTGAGGCGGTTACCGTTGACGGCGAGCGTGGTCAGTCCGGGGAGGCCGCCGAGGGGCGACAGGAGCAGGCGCAGGCTCTCGTCCTGCAGCCCGGTGAAGCTCAGGTCCACCGCTGACACCGCCTCGCTGCCGCCCTGCAGGTAGAAGGCCAGGCGGTGGACGTCTCGGCCCGAGAGCGGGACGCCGGAGAGGTTGACCACGTCACCGGACAGCTTCTTCTTCAGGGTGGTCTTCAGACTGTTGGGAGAAACAAAGCAACTGAAAGTCAGTGCAGAATTGACAAACCCCGTTTCCATATGAGTCGGGAAATTGTGTTAGATGTAAATATAAACGGAATACATCCATCCATCCATCCATCCATCCATCCATCATCTTCCGCTTATCCGAGGTCGGGTCGCGGGGGCAAGGGAAGCCCAGACTTCCCTATCTCCAGCCACTTCGTCTAGCTCTTCTCAGGGGATCCCGAGGCGTTCCCAGGCCAGCCGGGAGACATAGTCTTCCCAACGTGTCCTTGGTCTTCCCCGTGGCCTCCTACCAGCTGGACGTGCCCTAAACACATCCCCAGACTTCCCTCTCCCCAGCTACTTCGTCTAGCTCTTCCCGGGGGATCCCGAGGCGTTCCCAGGCCAGCCGGGAGACATAGTCTTCCCAAAGTGTCCTGGGTCTTCCCCGTGGCCTCCTACCAGCTGGACGTGCCCTAAACACATCCCCAGACTTCCCTCTCACCAGCCACTTCGTCTAGCTCTTCCCGGGGGATCCCGAGGCGTTCCCAGGCCAGCCGGCAGACATAGTCTTCCCAACGTGTCCTGGGTCTTCCCCGTGGCCTCCTACCAGCTGGACGTGCCCTAAACACATCCCCAGACTTCCCTCTCCCCAGCTACTTCGTCTAGCTCTTCCCGGGGGATCCCGAGGCGTTCCCAGGCCAGCCGGCAGACATAGTCTTCCCAACGTGTCCTGGGTCTTCCCCGTGGCCTCCTACCAGCTGGACGTGCCCTAAACACATCCCCAGACTTCCCTCTCCCCAGCCACTTCGTCTAGCTCTTCCCGGGGGATCCCGAGGCGTTCCCAGGCCAGCCGGGAGACATAGTCTTCCCAACGTGTCCTGGGTCTTCCCCGTGGCCTCCTACCGGTTGGACGTGCCCTAAACACCTCCCTAGGGAGGCGTTCGGGTGGCATCCTGAGCAGATGCCCGAACCACCTCATCTGGCTCCTCTCCATGTGAAGGAGCAGCGGCTTTACTTTGAGTTCCTCCCGGATGGCAGAGCTTCTCACCCTATCTCTAAGGGAGAGACCTGGAAACTCATTTCAGCCGCTTGTACCCGTGATCTTATCCTTTCGGTCATGACCCAAAGCTCATGACCATAGGTGAGGATGGGAACGTAGATCGACCGGTAAATTGAGAGCTTTGCCTTCCGGCTCAGCTCCTTCTTCACGAAAACGGATCGGTACAACGTCCGCATTACTGAAGACGCCGCACCGATCCGCCTGTCGATCTCACGATCCACTCTTCCCTCACTCGTGAACAAGACTCCTAGGTACTTGAACTCCTCCAACGGAATACAATGATTTGCAAATCCTTTTCAACCCTTATTCAGTAGAATATGCTACAAAAGGGGTCGGGAACCTTTTTGGCTGAGAAAGCCAAAAAGCCAAATATTTTAAACTGTATTTCTGTAAGAGCCACATAATATTTTTTGTAATAACATTGTTATTCTGAAGCTAACTGTGGAGGGGGGCGTGGCCTGCATCGAAGCGGGGTGTTGCCTCGAAATCAGCGACAGGTGCGTAGATGGCCTTGTTATCTAATCACCTGCCGCTCGGTTATAAGCAGCGGCCAGGATGAGAGACGGGGTCGGAGCTGGAGCCAGAGGACAAGCGAGGACGAAAGACAAAAAGACAATTGCTGGAAAGCAACTGAGAGACTTATTGAAAAATAAAACAATATTATAACCCTGAAACAGGCTCTCATGTCGGTGCTTGGTGGTCTGAAGAACACTTATTTGGAGCATCCCACAGGTGTGCAGGCTAATTGGGAACAGGTGGGTGCCATGATTGGGTATAAAAACAGCTTCCCAAAAAAATGCTCAGACTTTCACAAGAAAGGATGGGGCGAGGTACACCCCTTTGTCCACAACTGCGTGAGCAAATAGTCAAACAGTTTAAGAACAACGTTTCTCAAAGTGCAATTGCAAGAAATTTAGGGATTTCAACATCTACGGTCCATAATATCATCAAAAGGGTCAGAGAATCTGGAGAAATCACTCCACCTAAGCGGCATGGCCGGAAACCAACATTGAATGACCGTGACCTTCGATCCCTCAGACAGCACTGTATCCACAACCGACATCAATCTCTAAAGGATATCACCACATGGGCTCAGGAGCACTTCAGAAAACCACTGTCACTAAATACAGCTCATCACTACATCTGTAAGTGCAAGTTAAAGCTCTACTATGCCATTTATCAACAACATCCAGAAACGCCGCCGGCTTGTATGGGCCCGAGATAATCTAAAATGGACTGATGCAAAGTGGAAAAGCATTCTGTGGTCTGACGAGTCCACATTTCAAATTGTTTTTGGAAATATTCGACATCGTGTCATCCGGACCAAAGGGGAAGCGAACCATCCAGACTGTTATTGAAGCAAAGTTGAAAAGCCAGCATCTGTGATGGTATGGGGGTGCATTAGTGCCCAAGGCATGGGTAACTTACACATCTGTGAAGGCACCATTAATGCTGAAAGGTACATACAGGTTTTGGAACAACATATGCTACCATCTAAGCGCCGTCTTTTTCATAGACACCCCTGCTTATTTCAGCAAGACAATGCCAAGCCAGATTCAGCACGTGTTAAAACAGCGTGGCTTTGTAAAAAAAGAGTGCGGGTACTTTCCTGGCCCGCCTGCAGTCCAGACCTGTCTGTCATGGAAAATGTGTGGCGCATTATGAAGCGTAAAATACGACAGCGGAGACCCCAGACTGTTGAAAGACTGAAGCTTTACATAAAACAAGAATGGGAAAGAATTCCACTTTCAAAGCTTCAACAATTAGTTTCCTCAGTTCCCAAACGTTTATTGAGTGTTGTTAAAAGAAAAGGTGATGTAACACAGTGGTGAACATGCCCTTTCCCAACTACTTTAGCAATTTAGTTACTTATTATTTGCAAAAAAAAAATAAAGTTTATAAGTTTGAACATCAAATATGTTGTCTTTGTAGCATATTCAACTGAATATGGGTTGAAAATGATTTGCAAATCATTGTATTCTGTTTATATTTACATCTAACACGATTTCCCAACTCATATGGAAACGGGGTTTGTAGTCAGGATTGGATAGACTTTGATTTGATCACAAGGACTGGACTGACTTGCTCATGGTCCTTAACAAGGACTATCCTCTTTAAGGATTTTATTTGGCTGGTACATTTCATAACCAGCAGGCATAACAATAACAAACCAGACCTCATGCTGTTTCTTGCAGTCTATGCCTCTGCTTTTCTTCTGTGCTAACAAGGCGTTTGTTGTTTATTTGTTGTATTGTATTTACATCTTACAGGCTTCTTTTTCTATTTTTTGCAATGGAAAATGTTTCCGCCACCAAACTTCTACTACGGAACCACTGCACACAAAAGGGGGAACATTTGTTGGATTGTAAAACTTTCAACACGTGACGTTCCTTAATTTAACTGAAACATGTCTTAAATAAAACATCCCATATTATGTTACCTGCGCTATTCATTTTCTGACTATTACTCTACTTGATGGCACTCTTATTAAACATAATAAATCTGACGGACTTGAAGTTTCTCACACAGTTCTGCCGAATCTCCACAAAATTTGATATACACTAATAGGGATGGGTGTTGTTTATCCATCCATCCATCTATTTTCTACCGCTTATTCCCTTTTAGGGGCAGCGGGGGGCGCTGGCGCCTATCTCAGCTACAATTGGGCGGAAGGCGGGGTACACCCTGGACAAGTCGCCACCTCATCGCAGGGCCAACACAGATAGACAGACAACATTCACACTCACATTCACACACTAGGGCCAATTTTAGTGTTGCCAATCAACCTATCCCCAGGTGCATGTCTTTGGAAGTGGGAGGAAGCCGGAGTACCCGGAGGGAACCCACGCAGTCACGGGGAGAACATGCAAACTCCGCACAGAAAGATCCCGAGCCTGGATTTGAACCCAGGACTGCAGGAACTTAGTATTGTTAGGCAGACGCACTAACCCCTCTTCCACCGTGAAGCCGGGTGTTGTTTATATTTAAAAAAATACAAAGTACTAAATTGCTATTTGAATAACGGTGTCAGTGCTTAAACGGAACCTAAAAATGAAAAACATGTAAAAAAATTGTTGCCCAAAATCATGCAGTCCTTATACACACACCTTATTGGGATGGATGGATGGGTGGATGGATGGATGGATGGACCCTAAATGTTTGTATGTATGAATGTTAAGGGTGTAACGGTACACAAAAATTTTGGTTCGGTACATACCTCGGTTTAGAGGTCGCGGTTCGGTTCATTTTCGGTACAGTAAGAAAACAACAAAATATAAATTCTTTGGTTATTTATTTACCAAATTTGTAAACAATGACTTTATCCTTTTATCTTGTTTTATCTTTATCTTCACGGTGGCAGAGGGGTTAGTGCGTCTGCCTCACAATACGAAGGTTCTGCAGTCCTGGGTTCAAATCCAGGCTCGGGATCTTTCTGTGTGGAGTTTGCATGTTCTCCCCGTGAATGCGTGGGTTCCCTCCGGGTACTCCGGCTTCCTCCCACTTCCAAAGACATGCACCTGGGGATAGGTTGATTGGCAACACTAAATTGGCCCTAGTGTGTGAATGTGAGTGTGAATGTTGTCTGTCTATCTGTGTTGGCCCTGCGATGAGGTGGCGACTTGTCCAGGGTGTACCCTGCCTTCCGCCCGATTGTAGCTGAGATAGGCGCCAGCGCCCCCCGCGACCCCAAGAGGGAACAAGCGGTAGAAAATGGATGAATGGATGGACTTTATCTTTTTAACATTGGGAACACTATAATAATTCTGCCCACGTTAATCCACATTAAACTGCCTCAAATTTTTGCTCAGATTGAATAAAATGACAAAACTTTTCTTCTTCATATAAAAAGTGCAACATTAAACAGTTTCAAGTCAACTCATGCTTAATTTATTACAGCATTTGGGAAGCCTGAAGTTGAATTTTATTATGTAAATATTTTATTTTTATCAACATGTGATACAGTAGCAGGGACCCTGCCATTCAAAGCTTTTCTGTCCGTAAAACACACACACACACTGCAAATTGAGCTAACGTTACGCTAAAAGCTAATTAGCCTTCACCTCAAGCCAGAACTGCGAGCGAGCTGAGCTGCAGTTTAAGTTTCTAGAAGGTCAACGGGCTCATAGTGAATTTAGTAGTAGTTGACTAGGAGGTGTTTATTATCATTTGGGGAGAGTACAATGCCTTATGCTCACCTGCTAAACACCTATCTGCCCGACACTGAAGCATTTACTACATGCGCTCTGAATACGCACTGCTGATTGGCTGTTACCGCTATATATGTAACCCGTCAGATGGTTGTGTGGGTGGGACAATGCTGGGTGCTGACACAGAGGCAGAAGAAGCAAAGCAGCTTGTTAAGACTTTAGCTTAGAAACTCGTTCGGTACACCCCCGTACCGAAACGGTTCAATACAAATACACGTACCGTTAAACCCCTAATGTATGTATGTATGTATGTATGTATGTATGTATGTATGTTTCACTGAGCTGACAGTTTTTACATTTACTGTAAAATGTCGTGAAAAAACAATTTTTAGTGTGCATAAAAAAACTATAAAGTATTATAGGCAAATTCAGATATTATTCGCTGTGACGAGTGGCCTTCAATCAATCAATCAATGTTTACTTATATAGCCCTAAATCACTAGTGTCTCAAAGGGCTGCACAAACCACTACGACATCCTCGGTAGGCCCACATAAGGGCAAGGAAAACTCACACCCAGTGGGACATCGGTGACAATAATGACCCAGTGGGACGTCGGTGACAATGATGACTATGAGAACCTTGGAGAGGAGGAAAGCAATGGATGTCGAGCGGGTCTAACATGATACTGTGAAAGTTCGATCCATAATGGATCCAACACAGTCGCGAGAGTCCAGTCCAAAGCGGATCCAACACGGCAGAAAGAGTCCCGTTCACAGCGGAGCCAGCAGGAAACCATCCCAAGCGGAGGCGGATAAGCAGCGCAGAGATGTCCCCAGCCGATACACAGGCAAGCAGTACATGGCCACCGGATCGGACCGGACCCCCTCCACAAGGGAGAGTGGGACATAGGAGAAAAAGAAAAGAAACGGCAGATCAACTGGTCTAAAAAGGGAGTCTATTTAAAGGCTAGAGTATACAAATGAGTTTTAAGGTGAGACTTAAATGCTTCTAAGGGGAACCCTAACTGCAATGTGGCCCTTGACGAAAAAAAGTGTGACGCCCCTGAACTAGAGCAACGGGGTGACGAAGAAGCTAGATTTGTTGATAGTTGTTTTTCATTTTAAAAAAGTCATTAAAAGTCTGTACTTTGTACAAAAAGCAGCAACAATTGAAAAACGTTTAAAAAAATATGAAAATAAAATATGTTTATAATATTTAAAAGATTTGTTTTAAATGTATGCAGACATTTTTTTTAACCTTTTCAAAGAAAGCAAATTATGCAAATTAGTTCGAGATGCCACCTCAGTAGAAGCATTTAAGTCTCACCTTAAAACTCATTTGTATACTCTAGCCTTTAAATAGACTCCCTTTTTAAACCAGTTGATCTGCCGTTTCTTTTCTTTTTCTCCTATGTCCCACTCTCCCTTGTGGAGGGGGTCCGGTCCGATCCGGTGGCCATGTACTGCTTGCCTGTGTATCGGCTGGGGACATCTCTGCGCTGCTGATCCGCCTCCGCTTGGGATGGTTTCCTGCTGGCTCCGCTGTGAACGGGACTCTCGCTGCTGTGTTGGATCCGCTTTGGACTGGACTCTCGCGACTGTGTTGGATCCATTATGGATTGAACTTTCACAGTATCATGTTAGACCCGCTCGACATCCATTGCTTTCCTCCTCTCCAAGGTTCTCATAGTCATCATTGTCACCGATGTCCCACTGGGTGTGAGTTTTTCCTTGCCCTTATGTGGGCCTACCGAGGATGTCGTAGTGGTTTGTGCAGCCCTTTGAGACACTAGTGATTTAGGGCTATATAAGTAAACATTGATTGATTGATTGATACTCTGACGTCATGCCGACCACGCCCATAACCACACCTCCACCGCCAAAGGCATCTCTGCAGTTTAGGGCAGGGGGGGTCAAAATATTTTTAGATCGGGGGCCACATGGAGAAAAGTCTACTCCCAAGTGGGCCGGACTGGTAAAATCACGGCACGATAACTTAAAAATAAAGACAGCTTCAGATTGTTTTCTTTGTTTAAAAATAGAAAAAGCACATTCCGAAACTTTACAAATCATAATGTTTTTTTTTGTTTTTTAACAATTAACCCATGCGGTTAATAGTATACATACTTTATTTGTCGTTAATTACATTTTCTGAATAAATTATGTAATTAAGTTCATCGGTCAACTCATTGGTGTTAATTTTCAATCTCGTAGGATTGAAAAAATACATCAAAATCAAACTTCCGTATGTTATTTATGTAGTTTGATTATTTTCCTCGACTGATGTACTTTATTTTGTCACGTATGTAGCAGCATAGAATTGCTGTTGCGACATCCAGTGGACACATTAAGAACAGCTGTTTCTTTCATTCAAAAATTTCGGCTCATTTTTACACTGAGCATGTCATGTCTATGTGATCATGTTTTGTTTTAGCCATGTTTTTTGGGCCACTCGGTTCCTGTTTTTGCACTTCCTGGTTTGTTTTGTTACCATGACTACCCAGTAGTATTCACCTGTCCTCATGTATCACACCTGTTCTTATTAACCACCACAGCATTATTTAAGCCTGTCTGTTTCTGTTGTTCATTCTGGCAACATCCCCCGCTACACACCTTGTAATCCATGCCAATGATCCATGTCCCATTCCAAGTAAGTTTTGTCGTTATTTATGCCACAGTGCAAGGTTTTGTTTTCACAGACAAGTTTTTGTACTGCCATTGCGCGCGCCTTTTTTTGTCCAGTTATAGTGTTAAATTAAAAGATGTCTTTACCTTCATGCCATCTCCGGTCCAAGTTCACTTGCATCTCGCGGAAAACAACCACCTCATAGTCCAAGTATTGACAGAGCAAACTCATCCTGCGGGCCGTACAAAGCCTGTTCGCGGGCCGTACATTTGACACCTCTGGTTTTAGGGGAAACTGCAACCATCTTTGCTTTGCCACAAGAAAAAAGCTATAATTGCAAAGTACGCAAAAAGTCAACAAAGCGTAAGCTCCAATAGAGGAGAGCAAGCGCGGCCATCAATAATGTAATGAGAGAATTAGCATTTGAATGCACTTCAGTCTGAAGTAATGATTTCTGTCTCCTGGGCAGGGACGTCAGCCGATGACTCTTGTCACTTTGCAGTCTCTTCATTTCCGTGAAAGCACCTCTGTGCAAAACAAATGTAAGACGGGAGTGACATGGAGAATAAACAAGGCAAGAAATGATCCTCCGTCGCTGCTTTCGGGGCCAGTTCAGAACAAACATGTCATCTTGGTTTGTTGATGCTCTAGTTTTACCCCCAGGACCGGTGTCACTTTCAAAAACTGCCACTCGCGGAGACATAAAGTGTTGTCTTCTGAAGATGTCGTTCTGGTGGGATTGTCTCTTGAAAGCCACTGTAAAAAAAAAACAGTTTCCAAGACGCGGTACGAGATGCTTAAAATTAAGTTGATCGTCGAGTTGTGGGCAATAAGTTTTTATTGGAAGGACACAGCAACAAATAATTAAAGGGGAACATTATAACAATTTCAAAAGGGTTAAAAAGAATAAAAATCAGTTCTCAGTGGCTTGTTGTATTTTTTGAAGTATTTTTCAAAATTTTACCGGTCCCGGAATATCCCTAAAAAAACTTTAAAGTGCCTTATTTTCGCTAACTTCGAAGTGAATTATATTTATATAGCGCTTTTCTCTAGTGACTCAAAGCGCTTTACATAGTGAAACCCAATATCTAAGTTACATTTAAACCAGTGTGGGTGGCACTGGGAGCAGGTGGGTGAAGTGTCTTGCCCAAGGACACAACGGCAGTGACTAGGATGGCGGAAGCGGGAATCGAACCTGCAACCCTCAAGTTGCTGGCACGGCCGCTCTACCAACCGAGCTATACCGCCACTATCGAAACCACCACTATCGAAACCACTACCCATTTCCCTGTGACGTCATACAGGGCTGCCAATACAAACAACATGGCGGTTACCACAGCAAGATATAGCGACATTAGCTCGGATTCAGACTCGGATTTCAGCGGCTTAAGCGATTCAACAGATTACGCATGTATTGAAACAGACGGTCGGAGTATGGAGGCAGATAGCGAAAACGAAATTGAAGCTATTGAGCGAATAGCTATTGACGCTATTCGGCCATAGCGTGGGTGTACCTAATGAAGTGGCCCATAGCATGGCTGCCTTATTAGCATCGCCGGTAAAATGTGCGGACCAAACGATCAAGACTTTCGCGTCTTGTGACACTGGAGCAACTTAAATCCCTCGATTGGTAAGTGTTTGTTTCGCATTAAATGTGGGTATTTAGTTTCAAATGTACGTACAGCTAGCGTAAATAGCATGTTAGCATCGATTAGCGTAGCATGTTAGCATCGATTAGCTGGCAGTCATGCCGCGACCAAATATGTCTGATTAGCACATAAGTCAACAACATCCACAAAACTCCCCTTTGTGATTTCGTTGACTTAATGGTTGCAAATGCATCTGCAGGTTATCCATACATCTCTGTACCATGTCTGTCTTAGCATCGCCGGTCAAATGTGAAGACACTCTGGCACATTCAATGGGGGTCTGGCGGCAGATTTCTTGCCAGTGGTGCAACTTGAATCCCTCCCTGTTAGTGTTGTTACACCCTCCGACAACACACCCACGAGGCATGATGTCTCCAAGGTTCCAAAAAATAGTCGAAAAAACGGAAAATAACAGAGCTGAGACCCGGTGTTTGTAATGTGAAAATGAAAATGGTGGGTGTGTTACCTCGGTGACGTCACATTCTGACGTCATCGCTAAAAGACCGATAAACAGAAAGGCGTTTAATTTGCCAAAATTCACCCATTTAGAGTTCGGAAATCGGTTAAAAAAATACATGGTCTTTTTTCTGCACCATCAAGGTATATATTGACACTTACATAGGTCTGGTGATAATGTTCCCCTTTAACCACATGAATCATAGAGAAAAAGATATTGTGTAACGCCTATAGTTCATCTCCTACTCCATTTACTTTTTGTTGATCATCCTCAGATCCTTGGTGATGTTTCGTCTTTCCTCTTTCAAATATAAATTTTTATAGATTATTAAAACGTCATTAGTTTTTCTGCCCGTTTTCATTCCGCTATCCATCAAACATTGTAGCGCTATGATTAATGACGCGTGTGCACTCAATGATAAATTGTATTCCTATTTGGTATATTCGACGGTGAGATACATTACTTTCTCATACGATGCAGTTAAAAAAGACATTTATTTTGGGAATCTAATCCCAAAACACTAGTTTTGTATGCACACCTTTTTAAGCAATAATAGGTTTAGTTTATTTTGAACATGCCGCTTATGCATGTTTATACTTGCTCTGTTCAACATGTACCGTATTTTTCGGACTATAAGTCACAGTTTTTTTTCATAGTTTGCCCGGGGGTGCAACTTATACCCCGAAGTGTGTGAAATTATTGATACATTACCATAAAATATCATCCATCCATCCATCTTATTCCGCTTATCCGAGGTCGGGTCGCGGGGGCAACAGCCTAAGCAGGGAAACCCAGACTTCCCTCTACCCAGCCACTTCGTCTAGCTCTTCCTGGGGGATCCCGAGGCGTTCCCAGGCCAGCCGGGAGACATAGTCTTCCCAACGTGTCCTGGGTCTTCCCCGTGGCCTCCTACCGGTTGGACGTACCCTAAACACCTCCCTAGGAAGGCGTTCGGGTGGCATCCTGACCAGATGCCCGAACCACCTCATCTGGCTCCTCTCGATGTGGAGGAGCAGCGGCTTTACTTTGAGTTCCTCCCGGATGGCAGAGCTTCTCACCCTATCTCTAAGGGAGGAGGAAACTCATTTCGGCCGCTTGTACCCGTGATCTTATCCTTTCGGTCATGACCCAAAGCTCATGACCATAGGTGAGGATGGGAACGTAGATCGACCGGTAAATTGAGAGCTTCGCCTTCCGGCTCAGCTCCTTCTTCACCACAACGGATCGGTACAACGTCCGCATTACTGAAGACGCCGCACCGATCCGCCTGTCGATCTCACGATCCACTCTTCCCCCACTCGTGAACAAGACTCCTAGGTACTTGAACTCCTCCACTTGGGGCAGGGTCTCCTCCCCAACCCAGAGATGGCATTCCACCCTTTTCCGGGCGAGAACCATGGACTCGGACTTGGAGGTGCTGATTCTCATTCCGGTCGCTTCACACTCTGCTGCGAACCGATCCAGTGAGAGCTGAAGATCCCGGTCAGATGAAGCCATCAGGACCACATCATCTGCAAAAAGCAGAGACCTAATCCTGCGGTCACCAAACCGGAACCCCTCAACGCCTTGACTGCGCCTAGAAATTCTGTCCATAAAAGTTATGAACAGAATCGGTGATCAAATGCGGTTACCAAACCGGAACCCCTCAACGCTTTGATTTGAGTTCATTAAAATTTTGCACGCAAGTAAATTACCGCAATTATTCGTCATTCAATCAATCAATCAATGTTTATTTATATAGCCCCAAATCACAAATGTCTCAAAGGACCGCACAAATCATTACGACTACAACATCCTCGGAAGAACCCACAAAAGGGCAAGGAAAACTCACACCCAGTGGGCAGGGAGAATTCACATCCAGTGGGACGCCAGTGACAATGCTGACTATGAGAAACCTTGGAGAGGACCTCGGATGTGGGCAACCGCCCCCCCCTCTAGGGGACCGAAAGCAATGGATGTCGAGCGGGTTTAACATGATACTGTGAAAGTTCAATCCATAGTGGCTCCAACACAGCCGCGAGAGTTCAGTTCAAGCGGATCCAAGACAGCAGCGAGAGTCCCGTCTACAGGAAACCATCTCAAGCGGATCAGCAGCGTAGAGATGTCCCCAACCGATACAGGCGAGCGGTCCATCCTGGGTCTCGACTCTGGACAGCCAGTACTTCATCCATGGTCATCGGACCGGACCCCCTCCACAAGGGAGGGGGGGGACATAGGAGAAAGAAAAGAAGCGGCAGATCAACTGGTCTAAAAAGGAGGTCTATTTAAAGGCTAGAGTATACAGATGAGTTTTAAGGTGAGACTTAAATGCTTCTACTTTTGCATTAATCAAAATGCAAAAGTGTTGTTAATCTGATTTTCAAAACTGACAGCACTAAATGTTTGTATTCATTTTTCCGGTTTGATTTCATGTTTGTACTGTCAGTTGTTTGTGAAACGTTTCCCCAGCGAGTTAGTCTGTGGAAATAATACCCACAGCAGCAAGAAATAAAGCCCAGGCAGGGTTTGTGCACCGGGCTGAGTGGGCGGTGGTTAGGGGGAGATTTTCTGCGCTGGTATAATGAGACGGAGAAAAGAGGACTGGATTCACCAACACGCTGCCTCGGGGCGTCTCGGCCAACAGTTGCCGCCCACCATCTGCCCGTTTGCATTTCTAAAGCCACTTTGTACGCCACGCAACAATGGCCGTGTGGTATCTTTCTTCCGCCGCGGCACAAAACGACATCAGAAGAATAAACACCATTCAAAACCAGTGAGGGAAATCGTTTTATTGACATCGCGGGGAGCTTTACCGACGCAACGGTGCAGGAATCTAATAAGAGCCCGACTCTCATGTGTCAAACTATCGGCTGCTTACGTATTGAGGCAGGCCGGACGTCTAATTGCTTTTCATGGCTCCACACTCATGGGGATGCTGGTAACTTCCACGTGTGCAGAAACAAGGGTGCCGGCTGTTCTGTGCCTATGTAAAAAGCCCAGAGGAAACATCTGGGGTTCTGCCATATTGGAAAAAGGTCAGAGCGAGCTGGAGAAAGTCTTGTCTAATGAAGCTGTGCATTATAAGGAACACAACTAGTAGTCGAACCCTGTTTCCATATCAATCAATCAATGTTTACTTATATAGCCCTAAATCACGAGTGTCTCAAAGGGCTGCACAAACCACTACCACATCCTCGGTAGGCCCACATAAGGGCAAGGAAAAACTCACACCCAGTGGGACGTCGGTGACAATGATGACTATGAGAACCTTGGAGAGGAGGAAAGCAATGGATGTCGAGCGGGTCTAACAAGATACTGTGAAAGTTCAACATATAATGGATCCAACACAGTCGCGAGAGTCCAGTCCAAAGCGGATCCAACACAGCAGCGAGAGTCCCGTTCACAGCGGAGCCAGCAGGAAACCATCCCAAGCGGAGGCGGATCAGCAGCGTAAAGAAGAAGGAAGTTTTAGAACAAAAACATCAGATCAATACCAGTCCTTGACAATCTCAATAATACCAAAGAAATGGCCGAGTCTTGAATCGATCAAAAATTAAAGAGTAAAATGGCTTTTTTGCCCAAGTTAAAAACAAGTATAGCATGACAGCATTTATTTGCTACTCTGCTTGAGGTCTTATCTTCAAAACAGAGTTGATATAGAATGGACCAAGAGGGAAAAACCGACTGGACTAAAAAGGCATTAAAAGCACCCTTAACCTCCTCAGTAAGTGAGGCGAAAACTAACCCAGAAAGACTCCCTCTTGTCACTCATATAACTGATTCATGAGAGTAAATGAAGGGGAACATACTGTATGGCCTGCGTGGGAGGACAGATTACAAGTTCCTCCCGTTGCACGCTCTTAACCGTCACCCCGGAGGTGCAATATAGAGGAGTTGCTTCATTCTCTCTGGTAAAAAAAAAAAAATAAATAAAAGTTTTACAAACCAGGGAGAATTTACCCTGCAAGAATTGCATTCCGGGCAGCACGGTGGACCAGGGGTCAGTGCATGTGCCTCACAATACGAAGGTCCTGAGTTCAATCCCGGGTACTACGGCTTCCTCCCAGCTCCGAAGTCATGCACCTAGGTTGATTGGCAACACTAAATGGTCCCTAGTGTGTGATCTGTGTTGGCCCTGTGTTGAGGTGGTGACTTGTCCAGGGTGTACCCCGCCTACCGCTCAATTGCAGCTGAGATAGGCTCCAGCACCCCCCAGGACAAACGGTAGAAAATGAATGCGTGGATGGACTTGCATTGTCCGAGTGGTCTTGTGTGTTAGTTTAAAGGGGAACATTATCACAATTTCAAAAGGGTTAAAAACAATAAAAATCAGTTCCCAGTGGCTTGTTGTATTTTTGGAAGTTTTTTTCAAAATTTTACCGGTCTCGGAATATCCCTAAAAAAAGCTTTAAAGTTCTTGATTTTCGCTATTTGCGATGCGACTATCCATTTCCCTGTGACGTCATACAGGGCTGCCAATGTAAACATGGCGGTTACCACAGCAAGATATAGCGACATTAGCTCGGATTCAGACTCGGATTTCAGCGGCTTAAGCGATTCAACAGATTAAGCATGTATTGAAACAGATGGTCGGAGTATGGAGGCAGATAGCCAAAACGAAATTGAAAAAGAAATTGAAGCTATTGAGCGAATAGCTATTGACGCTATTCGGCCATAGCGTGGGTGTACCTAATGAAGTGGCCCATAGCATGGCTGCCTTATTAGCATCGCCGGTAAAATGTGCGGACCAAACGATCAGGACTTTCGTGTCTTGTGACACTGGAGCAACTTAAATCCCTCGATTGGTAAGTGTTTGTTTCGCATTAAATGTGGGTATCTAGTTTCAAATGTACATACAGCTAGCGTAAATAGCATGTTAGCATCGATTAGCGTAGCATGTTAGCATCGATTAGCTGGCAGTCATGCCGCGACCAAATATGTCTGATGCCTTATAACACGTGTTATTAAAGGGGAACGTTATCACAATTTCAAAAGGGTTAAAAACAATAAAAATCAGTTCCCAGTGGCTTGTTGTATTTTTTAAAGTTTTTTTCAAAGTTTTACCGGTCTCCGAATATCCCTAAAAAAAGCTTTAAAGTGCTTGATTTTCGCTATTTGCTACGCGACTATCCATTTCCCTGTGACGTCACACAGTGCTGCCAATGTAAACAAACAATGGGAATACCACAACAAGATATAGCGACATTAGCTCGGATTCAAACTCGGATTTCAGCGACTTAAGCGATTCAACAGATTACGCATGTATTGAAACAGATGGTTGGAGTATGAAAATATTGAAGAAGAAACTGAAGCTATTGAGCGAATAGCTATTGACGCTATTCATAGCCATAGCATGGCCGAATAGCTGCGTTAGCATCGCCGGTAAAATGTGCGGACCAAACGATCAGGACTTTCGCATCTTTTGACACTGGAGCAACTTAAATCTGTCGATTGGTAAGTGTTTGTTTCGCATTAAATGTGGGTGGAAGGAAACGTAATATAGTTGCAAATGCATCTGCAGGTTATCCATACATCTCTGTGCCATGTCTGCTTTAGCACCGCCGGTAAATAGCATGTTAGCATCGATTAGCGTAGCATGTTAGCATCGATTAGCTGGCAGTCAACATCAACAAAACTCACCTTTGTGATTTCTGTGACTTTATCGTTACAAATGCATCTACAGGTTATCCATACATCTGTGCCATGTCTGTCTTAGCATCGCCGGTCAAATGTGGAGACACTCTGGCACATGCAATGGGGATCTGGCGGCAGACACTTTGGCATCTTCGGGCCAGTGGTGCAACTTGAATCCCTCCCTGTTAGTGTTGTTACACCCTCCGACAACACACCGTCGAGGCATGATGTCTCCAAGGTTCCAAAAAATATTCAAAAAAACGGAAAATAACAGAGCTGAGACCCGGTGTTTGTAATGTGTTGAAAATGAAAATGGTGGGTGTGTTACCTCGGCGACGTCACATTCTGACGTCATCGCCTCCAGCGCGATAAACAGAAGGGCGTTTAATTCGCCAAAATTCACCCATTTAGAGTTCGGAAATCGGTTAAAAAAATAAATGGTCTTTTTTCTGCACCATCAAGGTATATATTGACGCTTACATAGGTCTGCTGATAATGTTCCCCTTTAAGAGTTACAGTATAACCTTCCATGGCGTATCATCTGCTCCCTTCCAGCTCCGCTTATGTTGACTTTGTGTTTTGCCAGCTGTGGCCGGCGAGCTGCAATTAATCCACACAATTTCTTTCGTAACCCCACCCCCGCCCCGACATAAACCGCCTGCTAAAACATAGCTTGCAATCATGTTGTCATGTTTTGGGGTCACATTCTGTTTCGTTTTGGATTCATTGGGCACTCTTGTTTGTTTTGTCACCATGCCAACCCATCAGTTTTCACCTGTTATGTGTTCACGACTCACGCACCCGTCATCACTGCACCTATTTAAGCCTGTAGTTGCCAGGCAGTCAACCTGGCGACATCACCCTCTACACACCCCTTGCTCCACTCTTCTACTCCAAAAAGGACCCACGGACAACTCACGATTTCCAATTGATCAACTTTTATTTATTTTTTTCCAACTTGAAGAATTGTTGGTTTCTTTTCAGTTGATCTTCAAAATCATCAGTAGGTGGTAAACCTTTCAACCACAAACAAAGATGTTAATGTGATTACACAGGTATTTTCAAACAACTTTTTACAAATGCTTGTAAACTTCTGAATAATGTTTTATACGTTCTACATAATGTTTTAACCGAATAATGTTCTAAACTTTCAACATACGTATTGTTTTAACAGAAGGGTGTTTAATTCGCCAAAATTCACCCGTTTAGAGTTCGGAAATCGATTAAAAAAATAGATGGTCTTTTTTCTGCACCATTAAGGTATATATTGACACTTCCATAGGTCTGGTGATAATGTTCCCCTTTAAATTACGAACCGATCTGTGTAAACATGCATTAGTGGCGCCCCCTGTAGGTTATGATCAAAAGTGTCAGAAATTTTAAGTCAAATCCGACTTAAAGGGGTCAAACTTCGTAACAACGCTGCTGTGTCGGGTATTTGTTCCAAAAATAAAAGCACAGATTACACAGGAAGGGTCTGTGTTTTTGCCAAATTGGTACCCTTTCCAGTGCAGTGGGTTTGGGGTAATAATAGTTAGCTTATTTTTTACAAGTGAGGATGTATTTATATCAAAGCTATCAAACATTTTTTTGAGTGAGTAGGGCTGTTGAAAGTATTATCTGCAACATGAATTCATTTCTTGCTCAGGGGAATGAACTCGAAGAGTACAGAAAAATCCCAGGACATGGCTGCTTCTCCATAGACCGCCTGGGATCGTTCGGATCAATGTCGGTTTCATCAGAGCTTTGGTCTTGACTTAATTAACTTTCAGGGAGATCTGCGCAGTTTGGCCTGAGGGCACCTGATTGATACATAAAGAACCCGGGAAGCGTTTAATCTTTGAACCATTTCTCTGTGTTGGTGGCGACTTGGCCAGGCTTTACCCTGCCTGGGATAGGCTCCAGCACCCCCAACACCAGCCGTCGGTAATAGATAAGTTGTAGAAGCTAGCTTGAGTTTGTAATGCACAACACAATACGATATGACTGAAAAACAAGAAAAATCGTATTACAGTGTATGTCAAGTATTAGCCCACATTTCATGTTGTTTGTACACAGCTATCCAGATAGTGATAACCCTAACCCTGTCATGATCAATGTAAAGTGTGACTCACTCAGTAGACAATTGTCTCTTCGGTCCCACTAGCAGGGGATGTTTTTTCTAGTTCATTTGGAATAAGCACTCCATTTATGTCGAAATAGCTTGTTTCCAAATTCCACATTTGCAGCTTTGAGTCGCTTTCAAGTCACTTTACCGGCTTCGGTCTGCTCCGACGTTTCACCTTTTTTTTTTCATGCTCGCAGCAGTTCACCCTCCGTTCATTCAGGTTACAAAAGATCAGGTTGTGAATCTTCATTTGTCCAAATATAGTCGCCTTCATTCTTTGTTACCAAGTCGGGTGGACCCCGGACTCAAACAAGTTGAAAAACCTATTCGGGTGTTACCATTTGGCGGTCAATTGTACGGAATATGTATTAAACTGTGCAATCTACTAATAAAAGTTTCAATCAATCAATCAATCAAAGTCTGCTATGATTAGAACACACACAAGCGTTTTGAATCCGGAAGTCAGAACACGCATTTGTTGCCAGAAGTCGGACGTGCGCTGCTATGGAAACGGAAATCAATGCGCGGAAGAAGTATTTCACCGGCATTGATCAAAATACGGTAAATATTGAACATATTGTTATGAACATGTCTGTTGCAATATTATTTATAGACTTTGAGTGTGCGTACAAAGCGTTGATTGTGGGTTTTGAAGTTGTCTTAGAGCAGTGGTGTCAAACTCAAATACAGAGCGGGCCAAAATTTAAAACTGAACAAAGCCACGGGCCGAGGTTGAACAAATTAACCTTTTAATAGGGACCCAAACAAGTTTTGCATTGAATATTGAACAAGCAAGGCTTATATAACTTTATAGTGACATGCAAAATCCAGTTTCAAATAATAATATTTAAAAAATATCAATGGCATCTTTTTCGGCGGCGGGTTTGAGTTGGGGCGGGGTTTGGTGGTAGCAGGGGTGTATATTGTAGCGTCCCGGAAGAAATAGTGATGCAAGGGGTTTTGGGTATTTGTCCGGTTGTGTTTATGTTGTGTTACGGTGCGGATGTTCTCCCGAAATGTGTTTGTCATTCTTGTTTGCTGTGGGTTCACAGTGTGGCGCATATTTGTAACAGTGTTAACCTTGTTTATACGGCCACCCTCAGTGTGACCTGTATGGCTGTTGACCAAGTATGCCTTGCATTCACTCTGTTGTGTTACGGTGCGGATGTTCTCCCGAAATGTGTTTGTCGTTCTTAATTGGTGTGGGTTCACAGTGTGGCGCATATTTGTAACAGTGTTAAAGTTGTTTATACGGCCACCCTCAGTGTGACCTGTATGGCTGTTGACCAAGTATGCCTTGCATACACTTGTGTGTGTGTAAGAGCCGCATATATTATGTGAGTGGGCCGGCACGCTGTTTGTATGGAAGAAAAGCGGACGTGGCGACATGTAGAGAACGCCAAAAGCAGTGCTTTTACGGCCCGCCCCCAATATTATTGTCCGGGTGGAAATCGGGAGAAATTTGGGAGGGGCACTGAACTTCGGGAGTCTCCCGGGAAAATTGGGAGGGTTGAGGAGTATGAGTATTAGCGGTGAATGTGGCGTTACAGCGGCGGGCCAGCTCTAATGTTAATTTGATATTGCCTCAAGGGCCAAATGAAATTACACGACAGGCCAAATTTGGCCCGCGGGCCAGAGTTTGACACCCATGTCTTAGAGGGTTTTGAAGGCTACAACGGTGACTCCCGCTAGCCGCATCTTCCAAGCGATTTTTTAAATCATCTTTAAAATCCTAAAAAAAGAAAGACGTGTGTTCTGGTCTCTCATTATGATTGTAAACGATGAGCAAAATCCCCCCAAAGTGTAGTTCCCTTCAACCTAATATTCAGCCTGCTAATCATTCTGTAATTGAGGACTTGACCGGAACATGTTATAAAACAATTTACACAATATTTCAGCCGGCCAGAAAAATCCCCCATTTATCCCTTCTCCCCATATTCCTCGACTGATGTACTAGCATTTTTTTTAGGTGCAAATATCACAGAATAACTTTACAAAACATTTTTGACAATGCATGATTGTCCATCCATCCATCTTCTTCCGCTTATCCGGGGTCGGGTCGCGGGGGCAACAGCCTAAGCAGGGAAACCCAGACTTCCTCTCCCCAGCCACTTCGTCCAGCTCTTCCCGGGGGATCCCGAGGCGCTCCCAGGCCAGCCGGGAGACATAGTCTTCCCAACGTGTCCTGGGTCTTCCCCGTGGCCTCCTACCGGTTGGACGTGCCCTAAACACCTCCCTAGGGAGGCGTTCGGGTGGCATCCTGACCAGATGCCCGAACCACCTCATCTGGCTCCTCTCGATGCGGAGGAGCAGCGGCTTTACTTTGAGTTCCTCCCGGATGGCAGAGCTTCTCACCCTATCTCTAAGGGAGAGACCCACCACCCGGCGGAGGAAACTCATTTCGGCCGCTTGTACCCGTGATCTTATCCTTTCGGTCATGACCCAAAGCTCATGACCATAGGTGAGGATGGGAACGTAGATCGACCGGTAAATTGAGAGCTTTGCCTTCCGGCTCAGCTCATTCTTCACGACATCGGATCGGTACAACGTCCGCATTACTGAAGACGCCGCACCGATCCGCCTGTCGATCTCACAATCCACTCTTCCCTCACTCGTGAACAAGACTCCTAGGTACTTGAACTCCTCCACTTGGGGCAGGGTCTCCTCCCCAACCCGGAGATGGCATTCCACCCTTTTCCGGGCGAGAACCATGGACTCGGACTTGGAGGTGCTAATTCTCATTCCGGTCGCTTCACACTCGGCTGCAAACCGATCCAGTGAGAGCTGAAGATCCCGGTCAGATGAAGCCATCAGGACCACATCATCTGCAAAAAGCAGAGACCTAATCCTGCGGTCACCAAACCGGAACCCCTCAACGCCTTGACTGCGCCTAGAAATTCTGTCCATAAAAGTTATGAACAGAATCGGTGACAAAGGACAGCCTTGGCGGAGTCCAACCCTCACTGGAAATGTGTCCGACTTACTGCCGGCAATGCGGACCAAGCTCTGACACTGATCATACAGGGAGTGGACCGCCACAATAAGACAGTCCGATACCCCATACTCTCTGAGCACTCCCCACAGGACTTCCCGAGGGACACGGTCGAATGCCTTCTCCAAGTCCACAAAGCACATGTAGACTGGTTGGGCAAACTCCCATGCACCCTCAAGAACCCTGCCGAGAGTATAGAGCTGGTCCACAGTTCCACGACCAGGACGAAAACCACACTGTTCCTCCTGAACCCGAGGTCCGACTATCCGGCGTAGCCTCCTCTCCAGTACACCTGAATAAACCTTACCGAGAAGGATGATAGTAATGTAGTTAAACAGGATCTTTTATTTTGAAGCCGGAAATGTGTGTGATTGGTTTAAAAAATGTGCTTGACCTGTTTTGACCTACTCAGTGGTCCAGTGTTTAGAGTGTCCGGCCTGAGATCGGTAGGTTGTGAGTTCAAACCACGGCCGAGTCCTACCAAAGACTATAAAAATTGGACCTTACTAGGCACTCAGCATCAAGGGTTGGAATTGGGGGTTAAATCACCAAAAATGATTCCCGGGCGTAGCCTCCGCTGCTGCTCACTGCTCCCCTCACCTCCCAGGGGGTGAACAAGGGGATGGGTCAAATGCAGAGGACAAATTTGACCACACCTAGTGTGTGTGTGACAATCTTTGGGGCTTTATAGCTCGGTCGGTAGAGCGGCCGTGCCAGCAACTTGAGGGTTGCGGGTTCAATCCCCGCTTCTGCCATCCTCGTCACTGCCGTTGTGTCCTTGGGCAAGACACTTTACCCACCTGCTCCCAGTGCCGCCCACACTGGTTTAAAAATGTAACTTAGATATTGGGTTTCACTATGTAAAGCACCAAGGCTGTCCTTTGTCACCGATTCTGTTCATAACTTTTATGGACAGAATTTCTAGGCGCAGTCAAGGCACTGAGGGGTTCCGGTTTGGTGACCGCGGGATTAGGTCTCTGCTTTTTGCAGACGATGTGGTCCTGTTGGCTTCATCTGGCCGGGATCTTCAGCTCTCACTGGATCGGTTCGCAGCCGAGTGTGAAGCGGCCGGAATGAGAATCAGCACCTCCAAGTCCGAGTCCATGGTTCTCTCCCGGAAAAGGGTGGAATGTCATCTCCGGGTTGGGGAGGAGACCCTGCCCCAAGTGGAGGAGTTCAAGTACCTAGGAGTCTTGTTCACGAGTGAGGGAAGAGTGGATCGTGAGATCGACAGGCGGATCGGTGCGGCGTCTTCAGTAATGCGGACGTTGTACCGATCCGTTGTGGTGAAGAAGGAGCTGAGCCGGAAGGCAAAGCTCTCAATTTACCGGTCGATCTACGTTCCCATCCTCACCTATGGTCATGAGTTTTGGGTCATGACCGAAAGGATAAGATCACGGGTACAAGCGGCCGAAATGAGTTTCCAGGTCTCTCCCTTAGAGATAGGGTGAGAAGCTCTGCCATCCGGGAGGAACTCAAAGTAAAGCCGCTGCTCCTTCACATCGAGAGGAGCCAGATGAGGTGGTTCGGGCATCTGGTCAGGATGCCACCCGAACGCCTCCCTAGGGAGGTGTTTAGGGCACGTCCAACCGGTAGGAGGCCACGGGGAAGACCCAGGACACGTTGGGAAGACTATGTCTCCCGGCTGGCCTGGGAACGCCTCGGGATCCCCCGGGAAGAGCTAGACGAAGTGGCTGGAGATAGGGAAGTCTGGGCTTCCCTGCTTAGGCTGCTGCCCCCGCGACCCGACCTCGGATAAGCAGAAGAAGATGGATGGATGGATGGATGGATGATATGTAAAGCACTTTGAGTCACTTGAGAAAAGCGCTATAGAAATATAATTCACTTCACTTTGGTACTTTAACTTGACATCAGATGGACAGTTTGCAATAAAAAAAAAAGTCCCTTTTCGACTTCCTGCTCACTTTCTTTCATTACTGTTGAGATTTTATGTCGTCTCACTTAGTATACCAGTCACAGTAACGAGCTACATCTTATTTTATCAATCCAAGGATTTGACAAAAACCGAGGTCAAAAATTGGTGGTCCAAGAGAGGCTTCGAAAGTCTGAATTAATGGTTACACCAGCACCGTATAAATTATATTACCTTGAGCAACACGATGAATCTCCAGAATAACAAAAGCTTTGACTGAGGTAGAAGTATATTATATTATCTACCATATTTGACAATCAGCATGACTTTGCAACAGTTCACTTTTTAACAGCATGCTGAAGTTTAGAATATTAAACAATTTTACTATCATTAAAACACAAATTACAAACCCTACAAAATGTTTAAAGGGTAACATTATCACAATGTCAAAAGGGTTAAAAACAATAAAAATCAGTTCCCAGTGGCATGTTGTATTTTTTGAAGTTTTTTTCAAAATTTTACCGGTCTACGAATATCCCTAAAAAAAGCTTTAAAGTGCTTGATTTTCGCTATTTATGATGCCACTATCCATTTCCCTGTGACGTCACACAGTGCTGCCAATGTAAACAAACAATGGCGAATAGCACAGCAAGATATAGCGACATTAGCTCGGATTCAAACTCGGATTTCAGCGACTTAAGCGATTCAACAGATTACGCATGTATTGAAACGGATGCTTGGAGTATGAAAATATTGAAGAAGAAACTGAAGTTATTGAGCGAATAGCTATTGACGCTATTCATAGCCATAGCATGGCCGAATAGCTGCGTTAGCATCGCCGGTAAAATGTTTGGACCAAACGATCAGGACTTTCGCATCTTGTGACACTGGAGCAACTTAAATCCGTCGATTGGTAAGTGTTTGTTTCGCATTAAATGTGGGTGGAAGGAAACGTAATATAGTTGCAAATGCATCTACAGGTTATCCATACATCTCTGTGCCATGTCTGCTTTAGCACCGCGGGTAA
>NC_084627.1:4645869-4653369 GCF_033978795.1 Nerophis ophidion
TGCCCTCCCAGTAACAGTTCCAGATGCTACCTCAGTAGAAGCATTTAAGTCTCACCTTAAAACTCATTTGTATACTCTAGCCTTTAAATAGACTCCCTTTTTAGACCAGTTGATCGGCCGTTTCTTTTCTTTTTCCCCTATGTCCCACTCTCCCTTGTGGAGGGGGTCCGGTCCGATCCGGTGGCCATGTACTGCTTGCCTGTGTATCGGCTGGGGACATCTCTGCGCTACTGATCCGCCTCCGCTTGGGATGGTTTCCTGCTGACTCCGCTGTGAACGGGACTCTCGCTGCTGTGTTGGATCCGCTTTGGACTGGACTCTCGCGACTGTGTTGGATCCATTATGGATTGAACTTTCACAGTATCATGTTAGACCCGCTCGACATCCATTGCTTTCCTCCTCTCCAAGGTTCTCATAGTCATCATTGTCACCGACGTCCCACTGGGTCATTATTGTCACCGATGTCCCACTGGGTGTGAGTTTTCCTTGCCCTTATGTGGGCCTACCGAGGATGTCGTGGTGGTTTGTGCAGCCCTTTGAGACACTAGTGATTTATCAATCAATCAATCAATGTTTACTTATATAGCCCTAAATCACTAGTGTCTCAAAGGGCTGCACAAACCACTACGACATCCTCGGTAGGCCCACATAAGGGCAAGGAAAACTCACACCCAGTGGGACATCGGTGACAATGATGACTATGAGAACCTTGGAGAGGAGGAAAGCAATGGATGTCGAGCGGGTCTAACATGATACTGTGAAAGTTCAAGCCATAATGGATCCAACACAGTCGCGAGAGTCCAGTCCAAAGCGGATCCAACACAGCAGCGAGAGTCCCGTTCGCAGCGGAGCCAGCAGGAAACCATCCCAAGCGGAGGCGGATCAGCAGCGCAGAGATGTCCCCAGCCGATACACAGGCGAGCAGTACATGGCCACCGGATCGGACCGGACTCCCTCCACAAAGGAGAGTGGGACATAGAAGAAAAAGAAAAGAAACGGCAGATCAACTGGTCTAAAAAGGGAGTCTATTTAAAGGCTAGAGTATACAAATGAGTTTTAAGGTGAGACTTAAATGCTTCTACTGAGGTGGCATCTCGAACTGTTACCGGGAGGGCATTCCAGAGTACTGGAGCCCGAAATGAAAAAGCTCTATAGCCCGCAGACTTTTTTTGGGCTTTGGGAATCACTAATAAGCCGGAGTCCTTTGAACGCAGATTTCTTGCCGGGACATATGGTACAATTTAGGGCTATATAAGTAAACATTGATTGATTGAAAATAGTCATGATGTTTTACTTTGAAATGCATTTTTGGAAAGTCTCTTCCTTCTTCGAAAAGTTGCTTTTTAGTTACTGAGAACATACTGTAGAAACAAAAAGTATGTTCTTTAGAAAATCCATACTTTTATACGTGATAGTTTTTCTTTAGGATGCCCGAAGGCAGTGATTGCATGTTTCTATCTGGCTTCCTCCGGATTTGGTTCGGATAATGCTACATTTTCTGGGCTCGGAAACAAAGCTTCCAGCAGATGGGTTGATTAATAAGGCTTCCGCTATTGTACGTCTTCAGTGGAGCAGCTCCAGGGCTGTGTGTGGCGTTCGACATCTTCGATGAGTCATTCAGTTTGTGGAAATGGAATACTTAAAATGAACAATGCTAATGCCGCGCCGGAGGTAACGGACACGGTCAACAAGACGGAACTGTGTCCCCACATACTGTACTGTATATCGACCATCAAAGTTTGCCTCGGAAGTATTTAAAACGCGAGGTGCGGGTGCGAAGGTGTAGTTTTAATGAGACAAAGGAGGACTAATGAGTGTTGCAAACCTGTGAAACCAATGATCAGCTACTCCATCACCCAGCTCTCTCGGGGCTGCCACGGCATAAACGCAACAAAGCAGCAAAAATAGGAGACGTTTCTTCTTCATGCAAAGCACACAAGTAACACGAAGAGAGAGCCATTCTGAGACTTGTGTGCCTTGTGAGAGATGAGGTCAATGATATGTTGGACAATTTACGGTGGTTATTGAACCCTGGGGTGCTATATAGTTCTATGGTGTTCTTCAGTTTTGATTTGATTCTATGTGACAAACTGGATGCTTCTAAGCAAGGAACATGGTGACGGAACACACTGAAAACAGTTTGCCTTACGTAACTACAGTATATATCGCGGACGGCAGCACCCTAGTCTTGCATTGCAATATCAAGGAACAGTTATGAAACCACCATGAACATGCACCACTCCCGAAAAAGTCTGAATAAGCTCAGGTGGCAGGGATCACAACATCATCATCGTTAAAGGGGAACATTATCACAATTTCAAAAGGGTTAAAAACAATAAAAATCAGTTCCCAGTGGCTTGTTGTATTTTTTGAAGTTTTTATTCAAAATTTTACCCGTCCCGGAATATCCCTAAATAAAAAGTGCCTTATTTTCGCTATCTTCGAAACCACTATCCATTTCCCTGTGACGTCATACAGGGATGCCGATACAAACAACATGGCGGCTACCACAGCAAGATATAGCGACATTAGCTCGGATTCAGACTCGGATTTCAGCGGCTTAAGCGATTCAACAGATTACGCATGTATTGAAACAGATGGAGGCAGATAGCGAAAACGAAATTGAAGAAGAAATTGAAGCTATTGAGCGAATAGTAGCTATTGACGCTATTCGGCCATAGCGTGGGTGTACCTAATGAAGTGGCCCATAGCATGGCTGCCTAATTAGCATCGCCGGTAAAATGTGCGGACCAAACGATCAGGACTTTCGCATCTGGTGACACTGGAGCAACTTAAATCCGTCGATTGGTAAGTGTTTGTTTCGCATTAAATGTGGGTATCTAGTTTCAAATGTACATACAGCTAGCGTAAATAGCATGTTAGCATCGATTAGCGTAGCATGTTAGCATCGATTAGCTGGCAGTCATGCCGTGACCAAATATGTCTGATTAGCACGTAAGTCAACAACATCAACAAAACTCACCTTTGTGATTTCGTTGATTTAATCGTTGCAAATGCATCTGCAGGTTACCCATACATCTCTGTGCCATGTCTGACTTAGCATCGCCGGTCAAATGTGAAGACACTCTGGTACATTCAATGGGGGTCTGGCGGCAGATTTCTTGCCAGTGGTGCAACTTGAATCCCTCCCTGTTAGTGTTGTTACTGACGAGGCATGATGTCTCCAAGGTTCCAAAAAATAGTCGAAAAAACGGAAAATAACAGAGCTGAGACCCGGTGTTTGTAATGTGAAAATGAATATGGCGGGTGTGTTACCTCGGTGACGTCACGTTCTGACGTCATCGCTAAAAGACCCATAAACAGAAAGGCGTTTAATTTGCCAAAATTCACCCATTTAGAGTTCGGAAATCGGTTTAAAAAATACATGATCTTTTTTCAGCAACATCAAGGTATATATTGACGCTTGCATAGGTTTGGTGATAATGTTCCCCTTTAAGGGAGCACAGAGTCATCTTTGTTCCAGACGCAGGTTTAAAATCCCAATCAATAGGAGCTTATGAGCAGTTCAAGTCTGGAATTGTTGTCATTCCAAGCAAAATGCCTTCTGTTTTTTTTTTTTATTTCCAGTTCAAGGACAAGTCTCGAAATATTACATCTTTCACATTTAACGAGTCTGGCTCAAAGGTGTTCAACATGTATTAGTTATCAAACTGGAACTATTGATCTTGCAGTTTCGGCAATAAGAAACATGAACTTAAAAATAAAACCAAGGTACGTAGAGAACTGTGATCCTGGCGTACTGCTACACTACTATGGATTACACAATTATGGCTGCAACTAACGAATATTTTGATGCTCGTTATTCAACGATTATCTTAACAATTAGTCGACGAATCTGATAATAAAGTGTACACATTTAATGGCTTTAATTTTTCCATCGACTTCCAAGAGCAGCTTAAAGGCCTACTGAAATCCACTACTAGCGACCACGCAGTCTGATAGTTTATATATCAATGATGACATATTAACATTGCAACACATGCCAATACGGTTGGTTTAGTTTACTAAATTGCAATTTTAAATTTCCCGGGAGTTTCGTCTTGAAAACGTCGTGTAATGATGACGTGTACGCAAGACGTCATGGGTTTCTAGGAAGTGTGAGCCCTGCACACACACACAGCTAAAAGTCGTCTGCTTTAATCGCATAATTCCACAGTATTTTGGACATCTGTGTTGCTGAATCTTTTGCAATTTGTTCAATTAATATTGGAGAAGTCAAAGTAGAAAGAAGGAGTTGGGAAGCTTTAGCCTTTAGCCACACAAACACACAGTGATTCCTTGTTCAAAATTCCTGAAGGTGAAACTTTACTATGGATCAGAGCGCGGTCAAGCGAACATGAATCACGACGGAATGTCAACTAGCAGGTTTCGGTGAGAAAATTGTGGTAAAAAGTCGCTTCCCGTCGACTCCCCTGAGACACTGGCGTCAAGACACCTGTGGACACACACCTCCGACTATCAATCAATGTTTATTTATATAGCCCCAAATCACAAATGTCTCAAAGGACTGCACAAATCATTACGACTACAACATCCTCGGAAGAACCCACAAAAGGGCAAGGAAAACTCACACCCAGTGGGCAGGGAGAATTCACATCCAGTGGGACGCCAGTGACAATGCTGACTATGAGAAACCTTGGAGAGGACCTCAGATGTGGGCAACCCCCCCCCCTCTAGGGGACCGAAAGCAATGGATGTCGAGCGGGTCTAACATGATACTGTGAAAGTTCAATCCATAGTGGCTCCAAGACAGCAGTGAGAGTCCCGTCCACAAGAAACCATCTCAAGCGGATCAGCAGCGTAGAGATGTCCCCAACCGATACAGGCGAGCGTTCCATCCTGGGTCCCGACGAGCGGTCCATCCTGGGTCTCGACTCTGGACAGTCAGTACTTCATCCATGGTCATCGGACCGGACCCCCTCCACAAGGGAGGGGGGGACATAGGAGAAAGAAAAGAAGCGGCAGATCAACTGGTCTAAAAAGGAGGTCTATTTAAAGGCTAGAGTATACAGATGAGTTTTAAGATGAGACTTAAATGCTTCTACTGAGGTAGCATCTCGAACTGTTACCGGGAGGGCATTCCAGAGTACTGGAGCCCGAACGGAAAACGCTCTATAGCCCGCAGACTTTTTTTGAGCTCTAGGAATCACTAATAAGCCGGAGTCTTTTGAACGCAGATTTCTTGCCGGGACATACGGTACAATACAATCGGCAAGATAGGATGAGCTAGACCGTGTAGTATTTTATACGTAAGTAGTAAAACCTTAAAGTCACAAAGTCAGGTACTGTTAAATTCCCTAAAACACTAGCAACACAATAGAAAGATAAGGGATTTCCCAGAATTATCCTAGTAAATGTGTCTAAAAACATCTAGTCCGTCGCTATTAATATCCTCAAACACAAATCTTTCATCCTCGCTCAAATTAATGGGGAAATTGTCGTTTTCTCGGTCCGAATAGCACTTTTTGTTGGAAGCTCGCATTAAATTCAATGTGAATATGTGAGGAGCCCTTACACTTGTGACGTCATCGTCTGTGACTTCCGGTAAAGACGAGGCTTTTTTGTCAGCACCAAAAGTTGCGAACTTTATCGTCAATGTTCTCTAATAAATCCTATCAGCAAAAAATATGGCAATATCACGAAATGACCTGCTATTCCCGTTTAAATAAGAAAAATCTCATTTCAGTAGACCTTTAAGTTATTTTAGGCATGTGCTTACGAGCAACAACATGATTAATTCACTCATAAATATTTATTCACACTGTGCTGCTCATTCAGCCGTTAAAAACATTACAATTATTATTATTATGTTTTCCAATATGTTTTGATTTTTGGCCTGCACTGTGGAAGGCAGCAGCACCCCCAGTAGCTCTGTAGTTGTAGATTAGAGATGCGAGGATAGGCAATTATAAAATCCGCAAGCATCACCAAAGTCGTCATCCACCCGAACCAACATTTTATCAGGACCGTACCCGCCCGCTGAAATATATCAGAGGTCGGCCGCTTTTACCACTCACAGAGCTATTTAAACCTGTTTCACAGAGTAATGAAGACAATTTGAGCCACTAACGTTCTCGCGACTATCCAATAGAGTTCATCCTGATGACAAGAATATGGGCGTGCTGTGAAGCCATTGCCTTAGACACTTTCAACAACATGTACGAATCGATTGTTGGTCCGGCAACATGTTGTGTGCAGCTTCCGCAATTACACGTACAAGATTGAAAGGCATACTGGGTGATACAGAGTACACTGATGGTTGTGATATAAACAACTTTAACACTCACTAATATGCGCCACGCTGTGAAGCCACACAATACAAGATTGACAAACGCATTTCGGGAGAACATCCTCACAGTTTGCTGCTAGCGGGGTGTATAAAATAGTCAGAGTGCGTCATGAATACAAAGGATTATGGGTATTTGTTGTGTTGCGTTTATGTTATGTTACTGTGAGGATGTTCTCCCGAAATGTGTTTGTTGTTCTTAATTGGTGTGGCTTCACTGCGTGGCGCATATTACTAAGAGTGTTAAAATTGTTTATATCACAACCATTAGTGTACTCTGTGTCACCCAGTATGCCTTGCAGTCGTGTGCGTGTTGCCGCGGAAACCACACACAACATGATGCTGGACTGACAAGTAGATCGTACATGTTGTAGAAGGCGACAAAGCCAATGGCTTCATAGCATGCCCTAATACTTATTATCTGGGTGACTGCCGGCAATCATTCAAGAGAATAATAGCGTCTCCTATTGTCTTCTTCGCTTTATGACACGGGTCTTAAATGGCTCTTTGAATGGCAAAGAATACCGATCCCAGAACCATGTATACCAAATATTTCCGGATGGTTCAACCGCCACCCGCCCGAATCTAATTAAAATCTATTTTTTCGTCATGTCACCCGCCCGACCCGAGACCGCAAACAGCGCATCTCTATTGTAGATCTTTTAGACTTATCTTTTATCTTTAATTATCATTATTATCTTATAAACTTATCCATCCATCCATCATCTTCCGCTTATCCGAGGTCGGGTCGCGGGGGCAACAGCCTAAGCAGGGAAGCCCAGACTTCCCTCTCACCAGCCACTTCGTCCAGCTCTTCCCGGGGGATCCCGAGGCGTTCCCAGGCCAGCCGGGAGACATAGTCTTCCCAACGTGTCCTGGGTCTTCCCTGTGGCCTCCTACCGGTTGGACGTGCCCTAAACACCTCCCTAGGGAGGCGTTCGGGTGGCATCCTGACCAGATGCCCGAACCACCTCATCTGGCTCCTCTCGATGTGGAGGAGCAGCGGCTTTACTTTGAGTTCCTCCCGGATGGCAGAGCTTCTCACCCTATCTCTAAGGGAGAGACCCGCCACACGGCGGAGGAAACTCATTTGGGCCGCTTGTACCCGTGATCTTATCCTTTCGGTCATGACCCAAAGCTCATGACCATAGGTGAGGATGGGAACGTAGATCGATCGGTAAATTGAGAGCTTT
>NC_084627.1:4658369-4713369 GCF_033978795.1 Nerophis ophidion
TTTTTGAAGGGAATAAAATCCTGGAGAAACTGGCCCAGAACTTGTCCAGAGGAGAGATACTACTCAGCGGATGTGGTTAAAGTTATGAATGCTAGGATGTTCTCCCATGACGTCCTACCACCTAGAGGGTGATTCAGCGCCAAGCAGAATGCTCGAAGTATCCATTTTCCAAGCCTATGAGCAAAGCCGAAACTACACTGACAAAAAGGTGTGAGTCATGCAGCTTGATAAGTAAAACTGGAAATTCTTTCATGGCCTGTCTGGCACTCCAGCTGAAACCACCGGAGGATCACAACTCCTAACTACTTGATTCCAAGTATGATGATATCAATTGCTGAACTGAAGTTTTTTTTTTTTCTAAAGCGATGCTTTATAGCATGGGTGTCGAACTCTGGCCCGTCGTGTAATTTCATTTGGCCCTTGAGGCAATATCAAATTAACATTAGAGCTGTCCCGCCGCTGTAACGCCACATTCACCGCTAATACTCATACTCGTCAACCCTCCCAATTTTCCCGGGAGACTCCCGAAGTTCAGTGCCCCTCCCGAATTTCCACCCGGACAATAATATTGGGGGCGGGCCGTAAAAGCACTGCTTTTGTCGTTCTCTACATGTCGCCACGTCCGCTTTTCTTCCATAAAAACAGCGTGCCGGCCCACTCACATAATACATGCGGCTCTTACACACACACAAGTGTATGCAAGGCATACTTGGTCAAAAGCCATACAGGTCACACTGAGGGTGGCCGTATAAACAAGGTTAACACTGTTACAAATATACGCCACACTGTCAACCCACAGCAAACAAGAATGACAAACACATTTCGGGAGAACATCCGCACCGTAACACAACTTAAACACAACCGGACAAATACCCAGAACCCCGGGCATCTGGTCAGGATGCCACCCGAACGCCTCCCTAGGGAGGTGTTTAGGGCACGTCCAACCGGTAGGAGGCCACGGGGAAGACCCAGGACACGTTGGGAAGACTATGTCTCCCGACTGGCCTGGGAACGCCTCGGGATTCCCCGGGAAGAGCTAGACGAAGTGGCTGGGGAGAGGGAAGTCTGGGTTTCCCTGCTTAGGCTGTTGCCCCCGCGACCCGACCCCGGATAAGCGGAAGAAGATGGATGGATGGACAATCATGCATTGTCAAAAATATTTTGTAAAGTTATTCTGTGATATTTGCACCTAAAAAAAATGCTAGTACATCAGTCGAGGAATATGGGGAGAAGAGGTAAATGGGGGATTTTTCTGGCTGGCTGAAATATTGTGTAAATTGTTTTATAACATGTTCCGGTCAAGTCCTCAATTACAGAATGATTAGCAGGCTGAATATTAGGTTGAAGGGAACTACACTTTGGGGGGATTTTGCTCATCGTTTACAATCATAATGAGAGACCAGGACACACGTCTTTCTTTTTTTAGGATTTTAAAGATGATTAAAAAAATCGCTTGGAAGATGCGGCTAGCGGGAGTCACCGTTGTAGCCTTCAAAACCCTCTAAGACATGGGTGTCAAACTCTGGCCCCCGTGTAATTTCATTTGGCCCTTGAGGCAATATCAAATTAACATTAGAGCTGGCCCGCCGCTGTAACGCCACATTCACCACTAATACTCATACTCCTCAACCCTCCCAATTTTCCCGGGAGACTCCCGAAGTTCTGTGCCCCTCCCGAATTTCTCCCGATTTCCACCCGGACAATAATATTGGGGGCGGGCCGTAAAAGCACTGCTTTTGGCGTTCTCTACATGTCGCCACGTCCGCTTTTCTTCCATAAAAACAGCGTGCCGGCCCACTCACATAATATATGCGGTTCATACACACACACACAAGTGTATGCAAGGCATACTTGGTCAAAAGCCATACAGGTCACACTGAGGGTGGCCGTATAAACAAGGTTAACACTGTTACAAATATGCGCCACACTGTCAACCCACAGCAAACAGGAATGACAAACACATTTCGGGAGAAGATCTGCACCGTAACACAACTTAAACACAACCGGACAAATACCCAGAACCCCGGGCATCTGGTCAGGATGCCACCCGAACGCCTCCCTAGGGAGGTGTTTAGGGCACGTCCAACCGGTAGGAGGCCACGGGGAAGACCCAGGACACGTTGGGAAGACTATGTCTCCCGGCTGGCCTGGGAACGCCTCGGGATCCCCCGGGAAGAGCTAGACGAAGTGGCTGGGGAGAGGGAAGTCTGGGTTTCCCTGCTTAGGCTGTTGCCCCCGCGACCCGACCTCGGATAAGCGGAAGAAGATGGATGGATGGACAATCATGCATTGTCAAAAATGTTTTGTAAAGTTATTCTGTGATATTTGCACCTAAAAAAAATGCTAGTACATCAGTCGAGGAATATGGGGAGAAGAGGTAAATGGGGGATTTTTCTGGCTGGCTGAAATATTGTTTAAATTGTTTTATAACATGTTCCGGTCAAGTCCTCAATTACAGAATGATTAGCAGGCTGAATATTAGGTTGAAGGGAACTACACTTTGGGGGGATTTTGCTCATCGTTTACAATCATAATGAGAGACCAGAACACACGTCTTTCTTTTTTTAGGATTTTAAAGATGATTAAAAAAATCGCTTGGAAGATGCGGCTAGCGGGAGTCACCGTTGTAGCCTTCAAAACTCTCTAAGAAATGGGTGTCAAACTCTCACCCGCGGGCCAAATTTGGCCCGTCGTGTAATTTCATTTGGCCCTTGAGGCAATATCAAATTAACATTCACCGCTAATACTCATACTCGTCAACCCTCCCAATTTTCCCGGGAGACTCCCGAAGTTCAGTGCTCCTCCCGAATTTCTCCCGATTTCCACCCGGACAATAATATTGGGGGCGGGCCGTAAAAGCACTGCTTTTGGCGTTCTCTACATGTCGCCACGTCCGCTTTTCTTCCATAAAAACAGCGTGCCGGCCCACTCACATAATATATGCGGCTCTTACACACACACACAAGTGTATGCAAGGCATACTTGGTCAAAAGCCATACAGGTCACACTGAGGGTGGCCGTATAAACAAGGTTAACACTGTTACAAATATGCGCCACACTGTCAACCCACAGCAAACAGGAATGACAAACACATTTCGGCAGAACATCCGCACCGTAACACAACCGGACAAATACCCAGAACTCCTTGCATCACCAACTCTACAATATACACCCCCGCTACCACCAAACCCCGCCCCAACTCAAACCCGCCGCTGAAAAAAAGCATTAAATTTGTGTTTTTATTTAATTTAATATGCTATTTATATTTTTTAAATTATTATTGTTTGAAACTGGATTTTGCATGTCACTATAAAGTTATATAAGCCTTGCTTGGTCAATATTCAATGCAAAACTTGTTTGGGTCGCCATTAAAGGGTTAATTTGTTCAACCTAGGCCCACGGCTTTGTTCAGTTTTAAATTTTGGCCCGCTCTGTATTTGAGTTTGACACCACTGCTGTATAGGAACAGTTTGGCACTTTTCAACAACGGATTTAAAAGAAAGCTCTAATAAAAGTGCTGATCTCCCATCCCTCTGCAACTGTTTTTATTAAGTTTGGCCACCTTGCAAATGGACTATAATGACAAAAGGTGTTTATAAAATAGAGATCAACTCATATGGATTTTTCAGGACCAATACTGATTACTAAAAGTCAAGGAGGCTGATAACTGATATTCATTTGTTTAGTTTAGTTTAGTCATTATTTGAAGGGACAATTCACACAGACATTTACCTCAAAGACAGATATGTTCTGCACCAGATTACAGCTAAATAGCTCACTTCCTCCCTGGTTACCTCAATTAAAGATATACAAAAACATGCAATATAATAATAACAATAAAATGATGCTATAGCACAGGGGTAGGGAACCTGCGGCTCTAGAGCCAAATGTGGCTCTTTTGATGACTGCATCTGGCTCTCAGGTAAATCTTAGCTGACATTGCTTAACACGATAAGTAATAAATGATTCCGCTGGTAATCACAGCGTTAAAAATAACGTTCAAAATTAAAAACATTCTCATGCATTTTATTCCATCAATCCAAGAAGTCGCATTAATGGTAAGAAGTATTTCATTTATTATTGGTTAGCTTCAGAATAACAATGTTATTAAAAAGAATAAGAGACTTATTATACTCTAAAAATGTTAGTCTAACTTAAAAATGCACACATTTAGTTGTATTCAGTGTTAAAAAATATTGGCAACACTTTAGTATGGGGAATCGAGAGGAGCCAGATGAGGTGGTTCGGGCATCTGGTCAGGATGCCAGCCGAACGCCTCCCTAGGGAGGTGTTTAGGGCACGTCTGACCGGTAGGAGGCCACGGGGAAGACCCAGGACACGTTGGGAAGACTATGTCTCCCGGCTGGCCTGGGAACGCCTCGGGATCCCCCGGGAAGAGCTAGACGAAGTGGCTGGGGAGAGGGAAGTCTGGGCTTCCCTGCTTAGGCTGTTGCCCCCGCGACCCGACCTCGGATAAGCGGAAGATGATGGATGGATGGATGGATGGATGGATAAACCGTTTTTATCTTTTAACCTTTTTGAACAAGTGGTGCATGCTTTTATTTCAAGTGGCCTGGACTACTGCAATGCACTTTATGCTGGCATTAGCCAAAAAGCTCTCTCCCGGTTGCAGTTAGTCCAGAACGCGGCAGCAGGACTTCTAACAGGGGCCAGGAAACGCCAGCATATAACCCCAATTCTTCAGAGTTTGCACTTGCTCCCTGTTCATTTTAGAACTGATTTTAAAACATTGCTGTTTGTTTTTAAATCTTTACATGGACTGGCACCTCAATATATCTCGGACCTCATCCAAATTTACACTCCTGCGCGCGCTCTGAGGTCCGAGAGCCAGTTCCAGCTCGTGGTGCCCAAGACCAGACTTAAAACCAGGGGAGACAGGGCCTTCTCTGTGGTCGGCCCTAAGGTCTGGAACACTCTGCCCCTCCATGTTCAAACTGCTTCCACAGTGGAGTGTTTTAAGGGCGGCTTAGCTCGGTTGGTAGAGTGACCGTGTCAGCAACTTGAGGGTTGCAGGTTCGATTCCCGCTTCCGCCATCCTAGTCACTGCTGTTGTGTCCTTGGGCAAGACACTTTACCCACCTGCTCCCAGTGCCACCCACACTGGTTTAAATGTAACTTAGATATTGGGTTTCACTATGTAAAGCGCTTTGAGTCACTTGAGAAAAGCGCTATATAAATATAATTCACTTCACTTCACTTAAGTCTCGTCTTAAGACCCACTTTTATTCTTTGGCTTTTAACACTACGTGAGTTGTGTGGTCTTCTGTCCCCTGTGTTTTTTATACACTTTGATTTCTATTTTACTGTTTTAATTGATTTTACCCTTTAAAATAGTTTTTAATCATATTCGTTTTCATATTGGTTTTTATATTTATTTATTTTTTCTTTTTATTCAGTCATTGGTGGAGCATAATATTGTTTTTTTAATATTGTTTTTAACATGGCTGTGCAGCACTTTGGAAACTTTATTGTTGTTTAACCTTCCTCTAGTGTTAGCTTTCTGTTACCATCTCTTATGTTAACGGGTCGGTTTTGACCCATGTCTTAAATCAGCTGTAAAATACACTAAAAACAATTATCTATCATCCAATTTGTTTCTCATCTCTTGGTTACCTCGTTAGGTTTCCTTATCCACGAAAATATTGGTTTTAATATTTTTGGTGTGGGCCATTGGGCCTTTTTTTTTGTCAGTATACCCCTGGATTTCAATTGAAAAAAATAGTAAAACGAACCTCAAGAGAATCGTATAAATAAAAAAAAAGGTAGTTGTGTTACCTGACCATTACTGAGGGGTATTAGAACACATCTCTTAAATAAATTAGTTTTATTTATTTTTTCATTTTAATCATTTTAACATAGTAACAACTCTATACTGAATTGACCTCAAATGTCTGGACATTTTTGTTTTTAAATGCATAAAAGAACCACATAAATTGTGTTTGTTTTTGTACTGGATAACAAGGTAAAATGAGGATCCTCTAAAGCTCACATGATTGGGAGAGGAGCTGGCCGTCAGTGTGTTCAGTTTTGGCTCTACTTAGTGCTTTATAGTCTTATTTTTATAACTGGGTCGAAACCGACCCTAACAACACCAAGGTCATAATTTCAACCGGAGCATTTTATAATTTAGTGAAACAAAAAAAAACAAGTTTTATCTTGTTGAAATAGAGGTTCCTGACAAAGTCAAAAAGCCTTGATGCATAAAAATAAATTTAAGTGGTTCTTTTATGCATTTAAAAACTAAAACGGGTCTGACACAAGACGAAGGTTAAATGTGCTATATAAATCAATCAATCAATCAATCAATGTTTACTTATATAGCCCTAAATCACTAGTGTCTCAAAGGGCTGCACAAACCACTACGACATCCTCGGTAGGCCCACATAAGGGCAAGGAAAACTCACACCCAGTGGGACGTCGGTGACAATGATGACTATGAGAACCTTGGAGAGGAGGAAAGCAATGGATGTCGAGCGGGTCTAACATGATACTGTGAAAGTTCAATCCATAATGGATCCAACACAGTCGCGAGAGTCCAGTCCAAAGCGGATCCAACACAGCAGCGAGAGTCCCGTTCACAGCGGAGCCAGCAGGAAACCATCCCAAGCGGAGGCGGATCAGCAGCGCAGAGATGTCCCCAGCCGATACACAGGCGAGCAGTACATGGCCACCGGATCGGACCGGACTCCCTCCACAAAGGAGAGTGGGACATAGAAGAAAAAGAAAAGAAACGGTAGATCAACTGGTCTAAAAAGGGAGTCTATTTAAAGGCTAGAGTATACAAATGAGTTTTAAGGTGAGACTTAAATGCTTCTACTGAGGTGGCATCTCGAACTGTTAATAAAGTGGATTGGATTGGATTAGGGAAAACAACAGGAAACAGACAAAATAAGAGCGCTGACAGGAACTAAAGACAGGAAATACTAAACACACACAGAGGAAAAACTAAAACACAAGCAAACTGTCAGGGGCAAGCCTGACAATGTGTACATATTGTATCTGCTGAGGTAGGTTTGTTGCAATTTAAAAAACTGATACGATAAAAAAAAAAAAAGTCAGATACCAATATACAGTATTTCAAAATAAATATCAGCGCATAATCAGCAGATATAAAACTCTCAACCTGCACCTATACCAAAGTGGGTACCACGCCTCGCATCCATGTTCCCCAATGAAGTAGCTTTGCCCGAATCCTGATTGTCAACAAACTGATCACTTTGCACAGAGATCATGGAGCGTTTTCATTTCGGGCTCCAGTACTCTGGAATGCCCTCCCGGTAACAGTTCGAGATGCCACCTCAGTAGAAGCATTTAAGTCTCACCTTAAAACTCATTTGTATACTCTAGCCTTTAAATAGACTCCCTTTTTAGACCAGTTGATCTGCCGTTTCTTTTCTTTTTCTCCTATGTCCCACTCTCCCTTGTGGAGGGGGTCCGGTCCAATCCGGTGGCCATGTACTGCTTGCCTGTGTATCGGCTGGGGACATCTCTGCGCTGCTGATCCGCCTCCGCTTGGGATGGTTTCCTGCTGGCTCCGCTGTGAACGGGACTCTCGCTGCTGTGTCGGATCCGCTTTGGACTGGACTCTCGCGGCTGTGTTGGATCCATTATGGATTGAACTTTCACAGTATCATGTTAGACCCGCTCGACATCCATTGCTTTCTTCCTCTCCAAGGTTCTCATAGTCATCATTGTCACCGACGTCCCACTGGGTGTGATCCGCCTCCGCTTGGGATGGTTTCCTGCTGGCTCCGCTGTGGACGGGACTCTCGCTGCTGTGTCGGATCCGCTTTAGACTGGACTCTCGCGACTGTGTTGGATCCATTATGGATCGAACTTTCACAGTATCATGTTAGACCCGCTCGACATCCATTGCTTTCTTCCTCTCCAAGGTTCTCATAGTCATCATTATCACCGACGTCCCACTGGGTGTGATCCGCCTCCGCTTGGGATGGTTTCCTGCTAGCTCCGCTGTGGACGGGACTCTCGCTGCTGTGTCGGATCCGCTTTGGACTGGACTCTCGCGACTGTGTTGGATCCATTATGGATCGAACTTTCACAGTATCATGTTAGACCCGCTCGACATCCATTGCTTTCTTCCTCTCCAAGGTTCTCATAGTCATCATTATCACCGACGTGCCACTGGGTCATCATTGTCACCGACGTCCCACTGGGTGTGATCCGCCTCCGCTTGGGATGGTTTCCTGCTGGCTCCGCTATGAACGGGACTCTCGCTGCTGTGTCGGATCCGCTTTGGACTGGACTCTCGCGACTGTGTTGGATCCATTATGGATTGAACTTTCACAGTATCATGTTAGACCCGCTCGACATCCATTGCTTTCTTCCTCTCCAAGGTTCTCATAGTCATCATTATCACCGACGTCCCACTGGGTCATCATTGTCACCGACGTCCCAGTGGTTGTGATCCGCCTCCGCTTGGGATGGTTTCCTGCTGGCTCCGCTGTGGACGGGACTCTCGCTGCTGTGTCGGATCCGCTTTGGACTGGACTCTCGCGACTGTGTTGTATCCATTATGGATCGAACTTTCACAGTATCATGTTAGACCCGCTCGACATCCATTGCTTTCTTCCTCTCCAAGGTTCTCATAGTCATCATTATCACCGACGTGCCACTGGGTCATCATTGTCACCGACGTCCCACTGGGTGTGATCCGCCTCCGCTTGGGATGGTTTCCTGCTGGCTCCGCTGTGAACGGGACTCTCGCTGCTGTGTCGGATCCGCTTTGGACTGGACTCTCGCGACTGTGTTGGATCCATTATGAATCGAACTTTCACAGTATCATGTTAGACGCGCTCGACATCCATTGCTTTCTTCCTCTCCAAGGTTCTCATAGTCATCATTATCACCGACGTCCCACTGGGTGTGATCCGCCTCCGCTTGGGATGGTTTCCTGCTAGCTCCGCTGTGGACGGGACTCTCGCTGCTGTGTCGGATCCGCTTTGGACTGGACTCTCGCGACTGTGTTGGATCCATTATGGATCGAACTTTCACAGTATCATGTTAGACCCGCTCGACATCCATTGCTTTCTTCCTCTCCAAGGTTCTCATAGTCATCATTATCACCGACGTGCCACTGGGTCATCATTGTCACCGACGTCCCACTGGGTGTGATCCGCCTCCGCTTGGGATGGTTTCCTGCTGGCTCCGCTATGAACGGGACTCTCGCTGCTGTGTCGGATCCGCTTTGGACTGGACTCTCGCGACTGTGTTGGATCCATTATGGATTGAACTTTCACAGTATCATGTTAGACCCGCTCGACATCCATTGCTTTCTTCCTCTCCAAGGTTCTCATAGTCATCATTATCACCGACGTCCCACTGGGTCATCATTGTCACCGACGTCCCAGTGGTTGTGATCCGCCTCCGCTTGGGATGGTTTCCTGCTGGCTCCGCTGTGGACGGGACTCTCGCTGCTGTGTCGGATCCGCTTTGGACTGGACTCTCGCGACTGTGTTGTATCCATTATGGATCGAACTTTCACAGTATCATGTTAGACCCGCTCGACATCCATTGCTTTCTTCCTCTCCAAGGTTCTCATAGTCATCATTATCACCGACGTGCCACTGGGTCATCATTGTCACCGACGTCCCACTGGGTGTGATCCGCCTCCGCTTGGGATGGTTTCCTGCTGGCTCCGCTGTGAACGGGACTCTCGCTGCTGTGTCGGATCCGCTTTGGACTGGACTCTCGCGACTGTGTTGGATCCATTATGAATCGAACTTTCACAGTATCATGTTAGACGCGCTCGACATCCATTGCTTTCGTCCTCTCCAAGGTTCTCATAGTCATCATTATCACCGACGTCCCACTGGGTGTGATCCGCCTCCGCTTGGGATGGTTTCCTGCTGGCTCCGCTGTGGACGGGACTCTCGCTGCCGTGTCGGATCCGCTTTGGACTGGACTCTCGCGACTGTGTTGGATCCATTATGGATCGAACTTTCACAGTATCATGTTAGACCCGCTCGACATCCATTGCTTTCTTCCTCTCCAAGGTTCTCATAGTCATCATTATCACCGACGTCCCACTGGTTGTGATCCGCCTCCGCTTGGGATGGTTTCCTGCTGGCTCCGCTGTGAACGGGACTCTCGCTGCTGTGTCGGATCCGCTTTGGACTGGACTCTCGCGACTGTGTTGGATCCACTATGGATCGAACTTTCACAGTATCATGTTAGACCCGCTCGACATCCATTGCTTTCCTCCTCTCCAAGGTTCTCATAGTCATCATTATCACCGACGTCCCACTGGGTGTGATCCGCCTCCGCTTGGGATGGTTTCCTGCTGGCTCCGCTATGAACGGGACTCTCGCTGCTGTGTCGGATCCGCTTTGGACTGGACTCTCGCGACTGTGTGGATCCATTATGGATCGAACTTTCACAGTATCATGTTAGACCCGCTCGACATCCATTGCTTTCTTCCTCTCCAAGGTTCTCATAGTCATCATTATCACCGACGTCCCACTGGGTCATCATTGTCACCGACGTCCCAGTGGTTGTGATCCGCCTCCGCTTGGGATGGTTTCCTGCTGGCTCCGCTGTGAACGGGACTCTCGCTGCTGTGTCGGATCCGCTTTGGACTGGACTCTCGCGACTGTGTTGGATCCACTATGGATCGAACTTTCACAGTATCATGTTAGACCCGCTCGACATCCATTGCTTTCTTCCTCTCCAAGGTTCTCATAGTCATCATTATCACCGACGTCCCACTGGGTCATCATTGTCACCGACGTCCCACTGGGTGTGATCCGCCTCCGCTTGGGATGGTTTCCTGCTGGCTCCGCTATGAACGGGACTCTCGCTGCTGTGTCGGATCTGCTTTGGACTGGACTCTCGCGACTGTGTTGGATCCATTATGGATCGAACTTTCACAGTATCATGTTAGACCCGCTCGACATCCATTGCTTTCTTCCTCTCCAAGGTTCTCATAGTCATCATTATCACCGACGTGCCACTGGGTCATCATTGTCACCGACGTCCCACTGGGTGTGATCCGCCTCCGCTTGGGATGGTTTCCTGCTGGCTCCGCTGTGGACGGGACTCTCGCTGCCGTGTCGGATCCGCTTTGGACTGGACTCTCGCGACTGTGTTGGATCCATTATGGATCGAACTTTCACAGTATTATGTTAGACCCGCTTGACATCCATTGCTTTCCTCCTCTCCAAGGTTCTCATAGTCATCATTGTCACCGACGTCCCACTGGGTGTGATCCGCCTCCGCTTGGGATGGTTTCCTGCTGGCTCCGCTGTGGACGGGACTCTCGCGGCTGTGTCGGATCCGCTTTGGACTGGACTCTCGCGACTGTGTGGATCCATTATGGATCGAACTTTCACAGTATCATGTTAGACCCGCTCGACATCCATTGCTTTCCTCCTCTCCAAGGTTCTCATAGTCATCATTATCACCGACGTGCCACTGGGTCATCATTGTCACCGACGTCCCACTGGGTGTGATCCGCCTCCGCTTGGGATGGTTTCCTGCTGGCTCCGCTATGAACGGGACTCTCGCTGCTGTGTCGGATCCGCTTTGGACTGGACCCTCGCGACTGTGTTGGATCCATTATGGATTGAACTTTCACAGTATCATGTTAGACCCGCTCGACATCCATTGCTTTCCTCCTCTCCAAGGTTCTCATAGTCATCATTATCACCGACGTGCCACTGGGTCATCATTGTCACCGACGTCCCACTGGGTGTGATCCGCCTCCGCTTGGGATGGTTTCCTGCTGGCTCCGCTATGAACGGGACTCTCGCTGCTGTGTCGGATCCGCTTTGGACTGGACCCTCGCGACTGTGTTGGATCCACTATGGATTGAACTTTCACAGTATCATGTTAGACCCGCTCGACATCCATTGCTTTCCTCCTCTCCAAGGTTCTCATAGTCATCATTGTCACCGACGTCCCACTGGGTGTGAGTTTTCCTTGCCCTTATGTGGGCCTACCGAGGATGTCGTAGTGGTTTGTGCAGCCCTTTGAGACACTAGTGATTTAGGGCTATATAAGTAAACATTGATTGATTGATTGATCAAATCAGCCTTTTTCACGCTGGCTGCAAGTACCAACCTAAACTTGGAAGTACGAGCCTGTTGTGTCAGAATTCCAAGCAGTTAACGCTCAGCCACAGATGTTGACACCTGCCCAAACAGCTGTCACATCCGCGACTCATCACGCTCTTCTCATCAGACAGCACAAGCTGGAGGCACTAAACTGCGCCCGAAGCCCACCAGCTGAGTGATACCTTCTGCTCTGTAACAAAGGCGACGTAAATATACCGCCCTTTCCCTCCATCGGCCTGCTGATTTAAGACGCGGGGTTAAGGCGTTTTGTGCTACCAGTAGCTGCCGCAATGCCGCGGCATCAATTATGCTCCCGCGGAAAAAAAAAAAAAGCCATGAAAGAGCTTCTGCAATCTGGGTCCAATCTCGAAATGTGCTGCAAGAGCAATAATCATTTCGAATTCAAGGAATATGAACTTGATTAATGGGGAATTTGATACCTATTACAATGGAATTAAAAGCACTTCTTGGGGTGCAGCAGTTGCAAAAAAAAAACATGCAATGGTAAAAATGAAATTGCCTTGATAATATACTGAGTGTATCACATCTGTTATGCAATATCACCGTTATGGAAGCAAAAAACAAACAAAAAAAACTCTGAGTAATAGAGCCGGGATTCGGATTTGAGTATTCACTAGTTGCGCCTCATGTGAAAAACATAGATCCCATAGAGCAGGCCTGGGCAATTATTTTGCCTCGGGGGGCCAAACTTAGAGGAAAAAAATGTGTCTGGGGGCCAGTATATCTGATTTTTAGGAACACTACTAATACAAAACTTCACAATAATTTCTGTTTGAAGGCTATAAACGTACGGAATGGACTTAAAATTGTTTTTATTGAATGACACACCCAGAATGTACATGAAAATAAAGACTGAGTGTGGAGGGGGTCGTGGTCTGCTGGCACAGCTGGCAGGTGATTGGATTATCCAGCTGGGACTGATCATTCAATCACCTGCCATGCTTATTAGCAGCAAAAAACAAACAAAAACTAAAGCGCAATTTTTTTTTTTTTTTTTTTTTCATTAGATCACAATTTCTGCCAGTCCTGATGTGTCTGCCAAGTTTGGTGAGTTTTGAAGCATTTTAAGGGGGTCAAATTACAGCTCAAAGAGGCAAAAATAGTATTTTTTTTGCGTAAATTTTGCTTTGAAAGAGTTTTTGCAAAATTTCTGTTGAATTTAGGTATAGACGTTTCTAATGGGGAATCTAGGTCTAAGTCAGACCTACATAGAGGTTTTTGTTCCAAGTCTTTACAACATTCCTAACGGAAGATACAAGCAGTCTGTTTTTTTTTTCCTAGGGGCCGCTAGAGCGCATTTTTCAATTTTGGGGTTTGGTTCCTTAATAAGTGTTTTTGCCGCTCCTTACCGATGTGTGTTTAAAATTTGGTGAGTTTTGTAGCATGTTAAGGGGGTCAAATTAGGGTGCGAAGCTGCGGAATAATAATAATAAAACGCAGCAGAAACAATAGGGTCCTTGCCATGGCAAAGGACATGGAGTCCTTTGCCATAAGCAGGGCGGACCCTAAAAACTCTGAGTAATAGAGCCGGGATTCGGATTTGAGTATTCACTAGTTGCGCCTCATGTGAAAAACATAGATCCCATAGAGCAGGCCTGGGCAATTATTTTGCCTCGGGGGGCCAGACTTAGAGGAAAAAAATGTGTCTGGGGGCCGGTATATCTGATTTCTAGGAACACTACTAATACAAAACTTCACAATAATTTCTGTTTGAAGGCTATAAACGTACGGAATGGAATTAAAATTGTTTTGATTGAATGACACACCCGGAATGTACATGAAAATAAAGACTGTGAGTGTGGAGGGGGGCGTGGTCTGCTGGCACAGCTGGCAGGTGATTGGATTACCCAGCTGGGACTGATCATTCAATCACCTGCCATGCTTATTAGCAGCAAAAAACAAACAAAAACTAAAGCGCAATTTTGATTTCTTTTTTTTTTTTTCATTAGATCACAATTTCTGCCAGTCCTGATGTGTCTGCCAAGTTTGGTGAGTTTTGAAGCATTTTAAGGGGGTCAAATTACAGCTCAAAGAGGCAAAAATAGTATTTTTTTGCGTAAATTTTGCTTTGAAAGAGTTTTTGCAAAATTTCTGTTGAATTTAGGTATAGACGTTTCTAATGGGGAATCTAGGTCTAAGTCAGACCTACATAGAGGTTTTTGTTCCAAGTCTTTACAACATTTCTAACGGAAGATACAAGCAGTCTGTTTTTTTTTCCCTAGGGGCCGCTAGAGCGCATTTTTCAATTTTGGGGTTTGGTTCCTTAATAAGTGTTTTTGCCGCTCCTTACCGATGTGTGTTTAAAATTTGGTGAGTTTTGTAGCATGTTAAGGGGGTCAAATTAGGGTGCGAAGCTGCGGAATAATAATAATAATAATAAAACGCAGCAGAAACAATAGGGTCCTTGCCATGGCAAAGGACATGGAGTCCTTTGCCATAAGCAGGGCGGACCCTAAAAACTCTGAGTAATAGAGCCGGGATTCGGATTTGAGTATTCACTAGTTGCGCCTCATGTGAAAAACATAGATCCCATAGAGCAGGCGTGGGCAATTATTTAGCCTCGGGGGGCCAAACTTAGAGGAAAAAAATGTGTCTGGGGGCCGGTATATCTGATTTTTAGGAACACTACAAATACAAAACTTCACAATAATTTCTGTTTGAAGGCTATAAACGTACGGAATGGAATTAAAATTGTTTTGATTGAATGACACACCCGGAATGTACATGAAAATAAAGAATGTGAGTGTGGAGGGGGGCGTGGTCTGCTGGCACAGCTGGCAGGTGATTGGATTACCCAGCTGGGACTGATCATCCAATCACCTGACATGCTTATTAGCAGCAAAAAACACAATATTTGGCGTCGGAGTTTGAGCCGGAGAACCCGCACGTTTGCCCGAGACCACGCCGCAACAGGGCGAGTAGCCGAAAGACTGAAAAATTGCTAAAAAGAGTGCTGACCTGGCCCGTGTGCGCAAAATAAAAATATTATTGCACCTGACTACCAGGCTCTTAAGAAGGTCTGTCAATGTCAGGTGAACCCACAAGAGGGCAACTACAATGGGTTTTACAATATTAACTATAAAGGATAAAACACTGAATAAAGGATAAAACACTGAAAAAAGGATAAAACACTGAATATTGACAACATATGAACATACAACATCCACATATTTTACAATCAAGCGAAGCGCAACAAAAATGCGACAAACGCCGCGAAATATGAACGCCAAGGGTAAAGAAACCCACCACCTACAATTTACATCTAATATACCACTAAGATTTAGAACTTTGTTGTAAAACTCTCCTTCCGCCTCTGTCCCTGACACCTTTGTAGTCCGTGGCGACAACATAGTCGATAAGCTTCTTCTTTTTCTCTATCTTCTTGTTTTGGGACATTCATCCTCTACTATTGCCATTTCTAATATAAAGTAGTGTAAAGTTCAGTCAACTCGCCATGAAAACAGTAAAACATACCGGTGTAGTAAGTTTACATTATTCACCCTAGGAACTGTAGTTCTTAGAGAGTTCCGGTCTGACGATTTTTCACAGGACACATTTTGTTGTTGTTTCAGAATGAGGAGATGCTGCTCCGTTATTGATTGAAGTGAAGTCCGAATGTCATTAAAACAGTTAGCTCCATCTTTTGACACTTTTTCCATTCCCGTCCTTGCACGCTACACCGCTACAACAAAGATGACGGGGGAGAAGACGCTGTTGAAGGTGAGCCACGTAAATAAGACCGCCCACAAAACGACACATCCTGAAGCAGAGGTGGGTAGGAACGTGCTACATCTACTCCGTTACATCTACTTGAGTACCTTTTGGGATAAATTGTACTTCTAAGAGTAGTTTTTATGCAACATACTTTTACTTTTACTTGAGTATATTTATAGAGAAGAAACGCTACTTTTATCTGCAATCAGGTCGCTACTCGCTACTTTTTTTTTTATCGATCTGTTAATGCACGCTTTGTTTGTTTTGATTTTGTCAGAAACTCATTCAAAGTAGGAACCACGCATGCTTGCGTTTCACCAATCAAATGCAGTCACTGGTGACGTTGGACCAATCAAACAGAGCCAGGTGGTCACGTGACCGTCACACGTAGAACCCGACATGTTGAAAAACTCATTGGGGTGTTACCATTTAGTGGTCAACTGGACGGAATATGTACTGTACTGTGCAATCCACTAATAAAAGCTTCAATCAATCAACCAATCAATCAAAAGTGTAAAGGACAAAAGACACTTTTTATTTCAACCGTACTTCCCGTCAAAAGCCTAAAGACTGATCGCACAGTTCCTGTCTTCACAATAAAAGTGCCGCTCCATCGCGCCTGCGCTAAAAAAATAAGAGTCTCCGAAAGCCAGCGCAAACAAACTAGCAAGCTACGGAGTTTGCCGCCAATGTATTTCTTGTAAAGTGTATAAAAACGAATATGGAAGCTGGACAAATAAGATGCCAAAAACCAACGACTTTCATGTGGTATTAGACAGGAAGGAGGAACTTTTTTTCCTCCTCCATTTGAAAACCGGGACATTATCAGCACTATACTGTCTGATTCCAATCAATGCAAGTCATCAGAATCAGGTAATACACCAACTTATATTCTTGTCTTCATTAAAGATAGGAATCTATATGTTAAACATGCATGTATATTCATTAAAACACCTTTAACATGTCAACAAAAACGGCAAAATAAATAAATATAAATTATATACCGTATATATAAATGTATATATATATACATATATATATATATGATATGTGTGTATGTATATATGAGGTAGATCACCTCGACTTGGTCATTTATTAAGTAATTGATTAACGTTGAAAAACTTATTGGGGTGTTACCATTTAGTGGTCAATTGTAGGGAATATGTACTGTACTGTGCAATCTACTAATACAAGTTTCAATCAATCAATCAATCAATGAATGCCTACTGAGCCTATGGTACTGTTAAGTTATTGTGGCTCAATTTGCCTTAATTTTTTTTTATTTTAATGTATTATTATTTGATATATAATATTGTTTTAGTTGCTTAAGAGATATTCCTGGCTCTGAATTTGCTCATTGCTATTTTTATGTTTTTGTGCATTATTTGTTGCCGTAATCATTAAACAAACAGGTTACTCATCAGTTACTCACTACTTGAGTAGCTTTTTCACAACATACTTTTTACTTTTACTCAAGTAAATATTTGGGTGACTACTCCTTACTTTTACTTGAGTAATAAATCTCCAAAGTAACAGTACTCTTACTTGAGTACAATTTCTGGCTACTCTACCCACCTCTGTCCTGAAGAGACTGTCAGAAAGCAACTTGATCCGAAAAACATAATTTATGCAAGATTTTGAGCAAAGAACCACCATTACATTTGATGTAGACCGGTGTTTTTCAACCTATTTTGAGCCTAAGCACATTTTTTGTTTTGAAAAAAATCCAGAGGCACACCACTAGCAGAAATCACTACAAAACGAAATTTGGTAGACAGTCGTCACAATTGTTGGATATGACTTTAAAGCATAAGCATGCACGCATCAATATAGCTCTTGTCTCAAATCAATCAATCAATCAATGTTTATTTATATAGCCCCAAATCACAAATGTCTCAAAGGACTGCACAAATCATTACGACTACAACATCCTCGGAAGAACCCACAAAAGGGCAAGGAAAACTCACAACCAGTGGGCAGGGAGAATTCACATCCAGTGGGACGCCAGTGACAATGCTGACTATGAGAAACCTTGGAGAGGACCTCAGATGTGGGCAACCCCCCCCCCCTCTAGGGGACCGAAAGCAATGGATGTCGAGCGGGTCTAACATGATACTGTGAAAGTTCAATCCATAGTGGCTCCAAGACAGCAGCGAGAGTCCCGTCCACAGGAAACCATCTCAAGCGGATCAGCAGCGTAGAGATGTCCCCAACCGATACAGGCGAGCGGTCCATCCTGGGTCCCGACGAGCGGTCCATCCTGGGTCTCGACTCTGGACAGCCAGTACTTCATCCATGGTCATCGGACCGGACCCCCTCCACAAGGGAGGGGGGGACATAGTCTCAAAGTAGGTGCACTGTCACCACCTGTCACATCACGCTGTGACTTATCTGGAGTCTGTGTGGAGGGTTTTCGTTCTTGTCTTGCGCTCCTATTTTGGTGGCTTTTTCTCTTTTTTTATTGGTATTTTCCTGTAGCAGTTTCATGTCTTCCTTTGAGCGATATTTTCCCGCATCTACTTTGTTTTAGCAATCAAGAATACTTCAGTTGTTTTTACACTTCTTTGTGGGGGCATTGTTGATTGTCTTATGTTTGGAAGTACTTTATGGACGCCCTCTTTGCTTCACAGTAAGTCTTTGCTGTCGTCCTGCATTCTGTTTTTGTATACTTCGCAGCCAGTTCAGTTTTAGTTTTGTTCTGCATAGCCTTCCCTAAGCTTCAATGGCTTTTGTTTATTTCTGTTTTAAGCATTAGTTACCTTTTTACCTGCTTGGTGCCTCCTGCTGTTTCCGACAACTACGAAGCAATTAGCTACCGGCTGCCACCTACTGATATGGAAGAGTATTACACGGTTACTCTGCCGACACTCAACAACAACAACACATCATTTGCAGGTTTGCAAAAAATATTTTTTAACCCAAATAGGTGAAATTAGATAATCTCCCACGCAAGGGAGTAAGTTTGATTTTGAGATTGGTGGGGACACAAAAGTGCTCCAAGGCAGCATTCTGAAATTTTACTTTTTTTTTTTTTTTTTTTTACATTAGCAATCATAATTTCCCGTCATGCAGATGTTATAGGGTAAAGTAACTCAAATGAAAGCAAAGGAGACAACTTGGAAGAGTTCTCATCTTTTGTCTTTAGTGTAGGGCTGTAGTGCAGCTGTGCATCATACTGTCAATCAACAACATCCGAAATACATTCATGCAATACAACATTGTAAATAAACATTAATGAACTGTAATAATCTTTTCCCCAACTTGTGTTTAAATCACTCACAATTTTTCCCTTCATCTACTTCTTTCTATTGCTGCTTTTGTACTGTAAATATGTTACATGAAACTAAAAAAAATTAAACGGAAAGGTGAAATCCGGCGATCTGATTGGCTGTTAACCGTGGTTTAAATAATGAGCAGGGCTACTATTCTAAAGCCTTATCACAGCGTAGACCAGGGGTGCCCGTTACGTCGATCGCGATCGACTGGTCGATCTCGGAGGGTGTGTCGGTCGATCTCAAGCCAGGCATTAAAAAATAGACATAAAAATGAGCAATCATCAATCATACCAAGACTTCACTTTCGTCAGTTGTTTGACATTCTCGGCACCCGAGGATCTTGTGAGATGACGCTGGCTGCTGCGAGCTCATATTTAAGAAAAAAATCACTAACAGGGCGGACGCAGAGAAACACATTTTATTTCTAGAGACTCCGTACCTACTGTCAAAACTCTAAAGACCGACTGCACGGTTCCTGTCTTCACCATAAAAGACCTGTTTCATCCTGCCTGTGCTAACAAAATAAGAGTCTCAGAAAGCTAGCGTGCACAAGCTAGCAAGCTACGGAGTTTGAGGCCAATGTATTTCTCCCCCGCCTTTCTCACTTGCTTGCCCACCCGCACACTCACTGACGTCACTCACCTGCTGCCAGACATTAAAGGGCCACACACATATGCTACTCTCATAACAAAGTGTTTAAAAACCAGTATGCAAGTTGGACAAATGAGATGCCAAATCCAACCACTTTCATGTGGTATTGGACAGAAAGGAGGACTTTTTTTTTTTTCCTCCATTTGAAAATGCGGACGTTATCAGCACCACTGTCTAATTCCAATCAATGCAAGTCATCAGAATCAGGTAATACACCAACTTATATTCTTGTCTTCATGAAAGAAAGGAATCTATGTGTGTTAAACATGCTTGTATTATCATTAAACACCATTAACTGGGGCGGTATAGCTCGGTTGGTAGAGCGGCCGTGCCAGCAACTTGAGGGTTGCAGGTTCGATCCCCGCTTCCGCCATCCTAGTCCCTGCCGTTGTGTCCTTGGGCAAGACACTTTACCCACCTGGTCCCAGTGCCACCCACACTGGTTTAAATGTAAAAATTAGATATTGGGTTTCACTATGTAAACCGCTTTGAGTCACTAGAGAAAAAGCGCTATATAAATATAATTCACTATAATTCACTCACTTGTTAACAAAAATGTCTCTTTCATAAATAAATAAATATAAATTATAAATAGGAATGAGGGAGATCTCCTCGACTTGGTCAATTGAAAAGTAGCTCGCCTGCAGAAAAAGTGTGAGCGCCCCTGGCGTAGGCTATCACTCCGCCTCAGGCACGCACGACTGGTATGAATGGAAGTCGTTGTCATGTATCCATGACGACGGACTGTTGCAGTCCGTAGAAAAAGACAGCTGATGTTTTTACGATGTTAAAAAAACGGACTAAAGTAGTTGAATTCACATGTTTAAGGTTGTGAATTCACATGTTTAAGACATCTGAGGTCCTCTCCAAGGTTTCTCATAGTCAGCATTGTCACTGGCGTCCCACTGGATGTGAATTCTCCCTGCCCACTGGGTGTGAGTTTTCCTTGCCCTTTTGTGGGTTCTTCCGAGGATGTTGTAGTCGTAATGATTTGTGCAGTCCTTTGAGACATTTGTGATTTGGGGCTATATAAATAAACATTGATTGATTGATTGATTGGTTAACTTTCACCTCTGGGGAGGGTTAACAATGGTAAAGGGGACTGAGCATTGACTTTCACCCGGGAAAAAAAGCGGAGGAAAAGACGAGATGCAGTGCTAATTTGGAGCTAACGTCTGGATAGGTGGGACTTTTTTTTCCCCACAGTGAGGAGTGACAGCGGGGACAGCCAATCACGGAGCGATATTTAGGTTAGAGGCGGGACTTCTAGCAGAGACCGACATTTAACCCTTTCTGTGCCATAATCATTGATTAAACATTACGGGCAGCGCTTGTATTGATAGTGACTACACAGTAGCGGCTGGATATTGGTAGTGTCCCTGGCGTCCCTACCCAATTCTACGCCCTTGCTCCCACGTCACACCAGACGCTATCTCACCACACACTAGTTGAAAAACACTAATGTAGACCACAAAGAAGTATTTTACATTTAGAAAAAAATAAATAACATGGTCGTGGAACTGTGGACCAGCTCTATACTCTCGGCAGGGTTGTTGAGGGTGCATGGGAGTTTGCCCAACCAGTCTACATGTGCTTTGTGGACTTGGAGAAGGCATTCGAACGTGTCCCTCGGGAAGTCCTGTGGGGAGTGCTCAGAGAGTATGGGGTATCGGACTGTCTTATTGTGGCGGTCCGCTCCCTGTACGATCAGTGCCAGAGCTTGGTCCACATTGCCGGCAGTAAGTCGGACACATTTCCAGTGAGGGTTGGACTCCGCCAAGGCTGTCCTTTGTCACCGATTCTGTTCATAACTTTTATGGACAGAATTTCTAGGCGCAGTCAAGGCGTTAAGGGGTTCCGGTTTGGTGCCCGCAGGATTAGGTCTCTGCTTTTTGCAGATGATGTGGTCCTGATGGCTTCATCTGACCGGGATCTTCAGCTCTCGCTGGATCGGTTCGCAGCCGAGTGTGAAGCGACCGGAATGAGAATCAGCACCTCCAAGTCCGAGTCCATGGTTCTCGCCCGGAAAAGGGTGGAGTGCCATCTCCGGGTTGGGGAGGAGACCCTGCCCCAAGTGGAGGAGTTCAAGTACCTAGGAGTCTTGTTCACGAGTGAGGGAAGAGTGGATCGTGAGATCGACAGGCGGATCGGTGCGGCGTCTTCAGTAATGCGGACGTTGTACCGATCTGTTGTGGTGAAGAAGGAGCTGAGCCGGAAGGCAAAGCTCTCAATTTACCGGTCGATCTACGTTCCCATCCTCACCTATGGTCATGAGCTTTGGGTCATGACCGAAAGGATAAGATCACGGGTACAAGCGGCCCAAATGAGTTTCCTCCTCTCCCTTAGAGATAGGGTGAGAAGCTCTGCCATCCGGGAGGAACTTAAAGTAAAGCCGCTGCTCCTTCACATTGAGAGGAGCCAGATGAGGTGGTTCGGGCATCTGGTCAGGATGCCACCCGAACGCCTCCCTAGGGAGGTGTTTAAGGCACGTCCAACCGGTAGGAGGCCACGGGGAAGACCCAGGACACGTTGGGAAGACTATGTCTCCCGGCTGGCCTGGGAACGCCTCGGGATCCCCCGGGAAGAGCTAGACGAAGTGGCTGGGGAGAGGGAAGTCCGGGTTTCCCTGCTTAGGCTGTTGCCCCCGCGACCCGACCTCGGATAAGCGGAAGATGATGGATGGATGGATGGATGGATAAAATAACAGGACCCCTTTAATGTGCCCTATGATCCGGTGTGCTTAATATACGAAAAAAGACCGAAAATTAATTGGCAGTGCGCTTTACAATCCGGTCCGTAAAATACGGTAGGTTTTGTTTTACCCAAATGCATTTTCCTTTTTTTTTTTTAAACACGGAGCAAACTCTCCAGTGATTCAATGCACGTCAAGCAAAAAAGGGGTACGGGGGGGGCACACACAAGCGCTCTAATCAGCAACCTCGCAGTGATTCCGCCTTCTCCTCTATCTCCAACTTTGACACGTGTTTCCCCAGAGGCCTCAGCTCCGACTGCAGAGCCGTGCTCTGTGGCAACAACAATCCAACAAAATGGACTCCGGCAGTAGCCGAGGAGAAATCCCCCACAAGCCCGCACAGCGAAGCGATCGATACGAAACGGGTAGAATTGAAGCAGGAAACCGGCCCGGCGAATGTGCTTCAAAGTGATTGGAGAAAAAGTTGCAGTATCAATTTAAGCAACTTGAAATCATGTAAACGAGGTTCATTTTCAGCCTGTTTTTAATGAGTCCTCCTGCAAGAACTGCTGCAGCTGGGATGTGAGGGGGGGAGCCAAACCCGCTAATGAGCTCATTGTTGTTTGCAAACATCGCAACCTGAAGGCCAACCAACGACAGAACCGCTGCATTCAAACACTTCCAATAAGGGTCTTTCGAATGCTCCATTTTATTAGACACATAATTAGCAGTAGTTTAGAGTTCTTTAAAAAAATAAAATAAAAGAGAGAAAATGTGTTCAACCCTTTAAGGAACTGGGCATAATTGTCAGCCTACAATAGCACCAGCGTTTTCATCCCCTTTTTGTTTCTTTGGATACGTTGTGTACAGACACAAAGACTTTGTATCAAAGGCTTGAGGTTTACATTTTTCTTGCATCCCGACTGATCCGTCACTTCTGTGACTACATACTGAGCCTGCAGCTGCGTTCTCGCATCCTGAAAAGAAAATAAACAACCAACGCAGTGCGAGGCTAGACAAATCTCTAAATGACTGTTCTCTTATAGCTCGTAATACCACATCGTATAAGGCACTTTAAAGCTTTATTTAGGGATATTCCGAGACCGGTAAAATTTTGAAAAAAACTTCAAAAAATACAACAAGCCACTGGGAACTGATTTTTATTGTTTTTAACCCTTTTGAAATTGTGATAATGTTCCCCTTTAACTTAACATTTTTGAGCCAAACTTTCCCGATACAAATGGGCCTGGGATCCACTCAAATACTACAACTGAATTGGTAATCTTACTCTGTATTTAATCGTATTCAGTAATTAAATCTAACCTAAGCGTTTCGCCCAGAAAATTTGTTGGTTAAGGGTTAAGGATGGGGAAGGTGATGGGTGGGCCTGTAAATAAAGTGGCCTGTCGCTACCATCACGTCTCCATTTCATCGCTGCCTGTGCCTGGGGGGTCTGTGGTGAAGTAGGCCGGCTTTGTCGCGTGAAGAAGTCTACAATTTTTGGTTGTGTTTTCCGGTCCCTATGCTTTAATATTTTTTCCGTCAAAAATAAAGTAAAAACAAAACAGTCCTAGTTACCTGAGCTAAGAAGTATGTCATTATTTTGACTTAGTAAATATTGACTTACTAAGACAAAATAATTACAAGTCAAATTAATGAATTACTGTAAGTAAGCCTTTTTAATAAGCGTTTGAAAAAAAGAGCAAGAAATTTGCGTTCAAAGGACTCCGGCTTATTAGTGATTCCCAAAGCCCAAAAAAAGTCTGCGGGCTATAGAGCGTTTTCATTTCGGGCTCCAGTACTCTGGAATGCCACCTCAGTAGAAGCATTTAAGTCTCACCTTAAAACTCATTTGTATACTCTAGCCTTTAAATAGACTCCCTTTTTAGACCAGTTGATCTGCCGTTTCTTTTCTTTTTCTTCTATGTCCCACTCTCCCTTGTGGAGGGGGTCCGGTCCGATCCGGTGGCCATGTACTGCTTGCCTGTGTATCGGCTGGGGACATCTCTGCGCTGCTGATCCGCCTCCGCTTGGGATGGTTTCCTGCTGGCTCCGCTGTGAACGGGACTCTCGCTGCTGTGTTGGATCCGCTTTGGACTGGACTCTCGCGACTGTGTTGGATCCATTATGGATTGAACTTTCACAGTATCATGTTAGACCCACTCGACATCGATTGCTTTCCTCCTCTCCAAGGTTCTCATAGTCATCATTGTCACCGACGTCCCACTGGGTGTGAGTTTTCCTTGCCCTTATGTGGGCCTACCGAGGATGTCGTAGTGGTTTGTGCAGCCCTTTGAGACACTAGTGATTTAGGGCTATATAAGTAAACATTGATTGATTGATTGAAAAGTAGGGCCACAAGCTGACATATGCTCAACTCATCATGCTTAATTTATTACAGCATTTGGGAAGCCAGTAGTTGATTTTTATTATGTAAATATTATATTTTTATCAACATGTGATAGCAGGGACCCTGCCCCTTCAAAACTAGGCTGCTACATTACTAATGATTCATGTAACTCTAACTGAAAAAAATGACTATTCATCCCTGAACACCATTGAGTTCATGTAGGCTTTATGATGCAGTTACATTATTATATCAACTATCAGAGACAGAAACTCTTCATTTAACATGATGTCCTTTTTTGATGCTTCAGCACAGAAAAAGGTAAAGTGAAACAACTTAAGTGTTAACTGTAGGTCAATAGTGTAATAAAGCTGGACAGGACAAAAAAAAAAGTAAAAAAAAAATATATATATATACATATATATTTTTTAAGATTTAGTTGAGGCGGTGGCTCTTTGTTGTTAAGGCGGCTGCCTTAACAACAAAATGCTGCGGGATACCCTGAACTTACTTACAGTTTTAATAGGATAAACCTTATCAAATGATATGAACACATGATACATGACAAATGATCCACTATGGACTGGACTCTCACGATTATGTTAGATCCACCATGGACTGGACTCTCGCTATTATGTTAGATCCACTATGGACTGGACTCTCTCACTATTATGTTAGATCCACTATGGACTGGACTCTCACTATTATGTTAGATGCACTATGGAATGGACTCTCAATATTATATTTGATCCACTATGGACTGGACTCTCACCATTATGTTGGATCCAATATGGACTGGACTCTCACACTATTATGTTAGATCCACTATGGACTAGACTCTAACCATTATGTTGGATCCACTATGGACTGGACTCTCACACTATTATGTTAGATCCACTATGGACTGGACTCTCACCATTATGTTAGATCCACTATGGACTGGACTCTCACCATTATGTTAGATCCACTATGGACTGGACTCTCACCATTATGTTGGATCCACTATGGACTGGACTCTCACCATTATGTTAGATCCACTATGGACTGGACTCTCACCATTATGTTGGATCCACTATGGACTGGACTCTCACACTATTATGTTAGATCCACTATTGACTGGACTCTCACAATATTATGTTAGATCCACTATGGACTGGACTCTCACAATATTATGTTAGGCCCACTCGACGTCCATTGCATCCGGTCTCCCCTAGAGGGGGGGTCAGGGGGATTGTCTTCCACATCTGCGGTCCTCTCCAAGGTTTCTCATAGTCATCCACATTGACGTCCCACTGGGTTGTGAGTTTTTCCTTGCCCTTTTGTCGGCCCTGATCCGAGGATGTCGTTGTGGCCATTTGAGGCACTTTTGATTTAGAGCTATATAAATAAACAATGATTGATTGATTGATTGACAAGTGGTGGAAAAGTGTAACACCCAACTTTTTTGAAACATGTTGCAGGCATCAAATTCCAAAAGAGCTAATATTTGCAGAAAAATTAAGTTTTCCAGTTCGAATGTTAAGGAACTTGTCTTTGCAGTCTATTTAATTGAATATAAGTTGAAAAGGATTTGCAAATCATTGCATTCTGCTTTTATTTATGATTTACACAACGTGTCAACTTCACTTCTTTTGGGGTTTGTACAATTTATCCAAAAAGTTAATTTAGGGAGTAACAAGTAACATGTTACACTATGGACTGGACTCTCACTATTATGTTAGATCCACTATGGACTGGACTCTCACACTATTATGTTAGATCCACTATGGACTGGACTCTCACCATTATGTTAGATCCACTATGGACTGGACTCTCACTATTATGTTGGATCCACTATGGACTGGACTCTCACACTATTATGTTAGATCCACTATGGACTGGACTCCCACTATTATGTTAGATCCACTATGGACTGGACTCCCACTATTATGTTGGATCCACTAGGGACTGGACTCTCACACTATTATGTTAGATCCACTATGGACTGGACTCTCACACTATTATGTTAGATCCACTATGGACTTGACTCCCACTATTATGTTAGATCCACTATGGACTGGACTCCCACTATTATGTCAGATCCACTATGGACTGGACTCCCACTATTATGTTAGATCCACTATGGACTGGACTCCCACTATTATGTTAGATCCACTATGGACTGGACTCTCACACTATTATGGTAGATCCACTATGGACTGGACTCTCACACTATTATGTTAGATCCACTATGGACTGGACTCTCACACTATTATGTTAGATCCACTATGGACTGGACTCCCACTATTATGTTAGATCCACTATGGACTGGACTCTCACTATTATGTTAGATCCACCATGGACTGGACTCTCACTATTATGTTAGATCCACTATGGACTGTACTCTCACCATTATGTTAGATCCACTATGGACTGGACTCTCACCATTATGTTAGATCCACTATGGACTGGACTCTCACCATTATGTTAGATCCACTATGGACTGGACTCTCACCAATATGTTAGATCCACTATGGACTGGCCTCTCACCATTATGTTAGATCCACTATGGACTGGACTCTCACACTATTATGTTAGATCCACTATGGACTGGACTCTCACCATTATGTTAGATCCACTATGGACTGGACTCTCACACTATTATGTTAGATCCACTATGGACTGGACTCCCACTATTATGTTAGATCCACTATGGACTGGACTCTCACTATTATGTTAGATCCACTATGGACTGGACTCTCACACTATTATGTTAGATCCACTATGGACTGGACTCCCACTATAATGTTGGATCCACTATGGACTGGACTCCCACTATTATGTTAGATCCACTATGGACTGGACTCTCACACTATTATGTTAGATCCACTATGGACTGGACTCTCACTATTATGTTGGATCCACTATGGACTGGACTCTCACACTATTATGTTAGATCCACTATGGACTGGACTCCCACTATTATGTTAGATCCACTATGGACTGGACTCCCACTATTATGTTGGATCCACTAGGGACTGGACTCTCACACTATTATGTTAGATCCACTATGGACTGGACTCTCACACTATTATGTTAGATCCAATATGGACTTGACTCCCACTATTATGTTAGATCCACTATGGACTGGACTCCCACTATTATGTCAGATCCACTATGGACTGGACTCCCACTATTATGTTAGATCCACTATGGACTGGACTCCCACTATTATGTTAGATCCACTATGGACTCTACTCTCACACTATTATGTTAGATCCACTATGGACTGGACTCTCACACTATTATGGTAGATCCACTATGGACTGGACTCTCACACTATTATGTTAGATCCACTATGGACTGGACTCTCACACTATTATGTTAGATCCACTATGGACTGGACTCCCACTATTATGTTAGATCCACTATGGACTGGACTCTCACTATTATGTTAGATCCACCATGGACTGGACTCTCACTATTATGTTAGATCCACTATGGACTGTACTCTCACCATTATGTTAGATCCACTATGGACTGGACTCTCACCATTATGTTAGATCCACTATGGACTGGACTCTCACCATTATGTTAGATCCACTATGGACTGGACTCTCACCAATATGTTAGATCCACTATGGACTGGCCTCTCACCATTATGTTAGATCCACTATGGACTGGACTCTCACACTATTATGTTAGATCCACTATGGACTGGACTCTCACCATTATGTTAGATCCACTATGGACTGGACTCTCACACTATTATGTTAGATCCACTATGGACTGCACTCCCACTATTATGTTAGATCCACTATGGACTGGACTCTCACTATTATGTTAGATCCACTATGGACTGGACTCTCACACTATTATGTTAGATCCACTATGGACTGGACTCCCACTATTATGTTAGATCCACTATGGACTGGACTCCCACTATTATGTTAGATCCACTAGGGACTGGACTCTCACACTATTATGTTAGATCCACTATGGACTGGACTCTCACACTATTATGTTAGATCCACTATGGACTTGACTCCCACTATTATGTTAGATGCACTATGGACTGGACTCCCACTATTATGTTAGATCCACTATGGACTGGACTCCCACTATTATGTTAGATCCACTATGGACTGGACTCCCACTATTATGTTAGATCCACTATGGACTGGACTCCCACTATTATGTTAGATCCACTATGGACTGGACTCTCACACTATTATGGTAGATCCACTATGGACTGGACTCTCACACTATTATGTTAGATCCACTATGGACTGGACTCTCACACTATTATGTTAGATCCACTATGGACTGGACTCCCACTATTATGTTAGATCCACTATGGACTGGACTCTCACTATTATGTTAGATCCACCATGGACTGGACTCTCACTATTATGTTATATCCACTATGGACTGTACTCTCACCAATATGTTAGATCCACTATGGACTGGACTCTCACCATTATGTTAGATCCACTATGGACTGGACTCTCACCATTATGTTAGATCCACTATGGACTGGACTCTCACCAATATGTTAGATCCACTATGGACTGGACTCTCACCATTATGTTAGATCCACTATGGACTGGACTCTCACCATTATGTTAGATCCACTATGGACTGGACTCTCACACTATTATGTTAGATCAACTATGGACTGGACTCTCACCATTATGTTAGATCCACTATGGACTGGACTCTCACCAATATGTTAGATCCACTATGGACTGGACTCTCACCATTATGTTAGATCCACTATGGACTGGACTCTCACCATTATGTTAGATCCACTATGGACTGGACTCTCACACTATTATGTTAGATCCACTATGGACTGGACTCTCACCATTATGTTAGATCCACTATGGACTGGACTCTCACCATTATGTTAGATCCACTATGGATTGGACTCTCACCATTATGTTAGATCCACTATGGACTGGACTCTCACCATAATATTAGATCCACTATGGACTGGACTCTCACTATTATGTTAGATCCACTATGGACTGGACTCTCACCATTATGTTAGATCCACTATGGACTGGACTCTCACTATTATGTTAGATCCACTATGGACTGGACTCTCACAATATTATGTTAGACCCACTATGGACTGGACTCTCACCACTATGGACTGGACTCTCACCATTATGTTAGATCCACTATGGACTGGACTCTCACAATATTATGTTAGATCCACTATGGACTGGACTCTCACCATTATGTTAGATCCACTATGGACTGGACTCTCACAATATTATGTTAGACCCACTCAATGTCCCTTGCATCCGGTCTCCAAAAAGTTACTTTAAGGCATGTACCGCACTAAGCACCCACCTGGCGATTTCAACCTTTATCTGAATCAGTGTCAAAATTCATCAGAGTACGTATCTTAGACCTATTATACGTACCAAACAAACGCAATACAAAGTACCGGCGGTCCGAAGACATTTTTAGCTTTTGTTGTGCGTGGATAAGGACGTCATGAAAAAGTATGACAGCCTCCAACAAGCCTAAAAAGTGCTTATAAAACCGGGCGGTAAAGAGCAGTCCTCCAAACTCACTATTATGTTAGATCCACTATGGACTGGACTCCCACTATTATGTTAGATCCACTATGGACTGGACTCTCACACTATTATGTTAGATCCACTATGGACTGGACTCCCACTATTATGTTAGATCCACTATGGACTGGACTCTCACACTATTATGTTAGATCCACTATGGACTGGACTCCCACTATTATGTTAGATCCACTATGGACTGGACTTCCACTATTATGTTAGATCCACTATGGACTGGACTCTCACACTATTATGTTAGATCCACTATGGACTGGACTCCCACTATTATGTTAGATCCACTATGGACTGGACTCTCACACTATTATGTTAGATCCACTATGGACTGGACTCCCACTATTATGTTAGATCCACTATGGACTGGACTCCCACTATTATGTTAGATCCACTATGGACTGGACTCCCACACTATTATGTTAGATCCACTATGGACTGGACTCCCACTATTATGTTAGATCCACTAGGGACTGGACTCTCACACTATTATGTTAGATCCACTATGGACTGGACTCTCACACTATTATGTTAGATCCACTATGGACTGGACTCCCACTATTATGTTAGATCCACTATGGACTGGACTCTCACACTATTATGTTAGATCCACTATGGACTGGACTCTCACTCTATTATGTTAGATCAACTATGGACTGGACTCTCACTATTATGTTAGATCCACTATGGACTGGACTCCCACTATTATGTTAGATCCACTATGGACTGGACTCTCACACTATTATGTTGGATCCACTATGGACTGGACTCTCACCATTATGTTAGATCCACTATGGACTGGACTCCCACTATTATGTTAGATCCACTATGGACTGGACTCTCACCATTATGTTAGATCCACTATGGACTGGACTCTCACTATTATGTTAGATCCACTATGGACTGGTCTCCCACCATTATGTTAGATCCACTAGGGACTGGACTCTCACACTATTATGTTAGATCCACTATGGACTGGACTCTCACCATTATGTTAGATCCACTATGGACTGGACTCTCACCATTATGTTAGATCCACTATGGACTGGACTCTCACCATTGTGTTAGATCCACTATGGACTGCACTCTCACTATTATGTTAGATCCACTATGGACTGGTCTCCCACCATTATGTTAGATCCACTAGGGACTGGACTCTCACACTATTATGTTAGATCCACTATGGACTGGACTCTCACCATTATGTTAGATCCACTAGGGACTGGACTCTCACACTATTATGTTAGATCCACTATGGACTGGACTCTCACTATTATGTTAGATCCACTATGGACTGGTCTCCCACCATTATGTTAGATCCACTAGGGACTGGACTCTCACACTATTATGTTAGATCCACTATGGACTGGACTCTCACCATTATGTTAGATCCACTATGGACTGGACTCTCACCATTATGTTAGATCCACTATGGACTGGACTCTCACCATTATGTTAGATCCACTATGGACTGGACTCTCACCATTGTGTTAGATCCACTATGGACTGGACTCTCACACTATTATGTTAGATTCACTATGGACTGGACTCCCATTATTATGTTAGATCCACGATGGACTGGACTCTCACACTATTATGTTAGATTCACTATGGACTGGACTCCCATTATTATGTTAGATCCACGATGGATTGGACTCCCACTATTATGTAAGATCCACTATGGACTGGACTCTCAGTATTATGTTAGATCCACTATGGACTGGACTCCCACTATTATGTTAGATCCACTATGGACTGGACTCCCACTATTATGTTAGATCCACTATGGACTGGACTCTCACACTATTATGTTAGATCCACTATGGACTGGACTCTCACACTATTATGTTAGATCCACTATGGACTGGACTCTCACACTATTATGTTAGATCCACGATGGACTGGACTCTCACACTATTATGTTAGATCCACGATGGATTGGACTCCCACTATTATGTTAGATCCACTATGGACTGAACTCTCACTATTATGTTAGATCCACTATGGACTGGACTCCCACTATTATGTTAGATCCACGATGGATTGGACTCCCACTATTATGTTAGATCCACTATGGACTGGACTCCCACTATTATGTTAGATCCACTATGGACTGGACTCCCACTATTATGTTGGATCCACTATGGACTGAACTCTCACTATTGTTAGATCCACTATGGACTGGACTCCCACTATTATGTTAGATCCACTATGGACTGGACTCTCACACTATTATGTTCGATCCACTATGGACTGGACTCTCACACTATTATGTTAGATCCACTATGGACTGGACTCTCACACTATTATGTTAGATCCACTATGGACTGGACTCCCACTATTATGTTAGATCCACTATGGACTGGACTCTCACACTATTATGTTAGATCCACTATGGACTGGACTCCCACTATTATGTTAGATCCACTATGGACTGGACTCTCACACTATTATGTTAGATCCACTATGGACTGGACTCCCACTATTATGTTAGATCCACTATGGACTGGACTCCCACTATTATGTTGGATCCACTATGGACTGGACTCTCACACTATTATGTTAGATCCACTATGGACTGGACTCTCACACTATTATGTTAGATCCACTAGGGACTGGACTCTCACACTATTATGTTAGATCCACTATGGACTGGACTCTCACACTATTATGTTAGATCCACTAGGGACTGGACTCTCACACTATTATGTTAGATCCACTATGGACTGGACTCCCACTATTATGTTAGATCCACTAGGGACTGGACTCCCACTATTATGTTGGATCCACTATGGACTGAACTCTCACTATTGTTAGATCCACTATGGACTGGACTCTCACACTATTATGTTAGATCCACTATGGACTGGACTCTCACCATTATGTTAGATCCACTATGGACTGGACTCCCACTATTATGTTAGATCCACTATGGACTGGACTCTCACACTATTATGTTAGATCCACTACCACTATGGACTGGACTCTCACACTATTATGTTAGATCCACTATGGACTGGACTCTCCCACTATTATGTTAGATCCACTATGGACTGGACTCTCACACGTCATGAAAAAGTATGACAGCCTCCAACAAGCCTAAAAAGTGCTTATAAAACCGGGCGGTAAGGAGCAGTCCTCCAAACTTCCCCGAACGCTAAGTCAGATTAGTATTTCGGAGAGGCTTTAAGCAGGATTTATGAGTTGATGTTTATGGCGTGGATGTCGCCCGGCGTGGCGGGGAAGCGTCCGTCTGAAGAGTGACGGTGCAGAGAGGACACACACTCACCAGGCCTGAGACTTCCTCCTGGGAACACTCGGTCTCGTCCACTTGGAGTGAGGCGTCAGGTGGTAAATTAGCTGGCGGCAGATCTTGTTGGTCGACTTCAAGGAGTCCATCTCCTGCAGCAAGAAAGGAACGGGGTTTGAATAGCAAGTAAGACATCTTCATCAAACGCCGTGGTGGTGAATGGCTAAAACAAGAAAGGGTTTTCCATGTTCTTTTCTTATACTTCTTCATCTGCCACTGAGACCTTTTGCACAGGAGCGATTGATCATAAAACCAATGCTTTTTTGTTTTGTGCACGACTCTGGCATTTTTGTATCCCCTGAACACAACATGGAAACAAATGCACTTTTGTGTTGTGCTCGGACTCCGAACACGTACATGGGAACCTCGATTTACAAGCTTAATTGCTTCTCAAACATGGTTCGCAAACCAAAGTTTTATATGGTGAAGCACTGATTAGATTAGTGAAGTGAAGTGAATGATATTTATATAGCGCTTTTCTCAAGTGACTCAAAGCGCTTTACATAGTGAAACCCAATATCTAAGTTACATTTAAACCAGTGTGGGTGGCACTGGGAGCAGGTGGGTAAAGTGTCTTGCCCAAGGACACAACGGCAGTAACTAGGATGGCACAAGCGGGAATCGAACCTGCAACCCTCAAGTTGCTGACACGGCCACTCTACCAACCGAGCTATACCGCCCCCAGATTAGATTAGATTAGATAGTACTTTATTTATTCCGTCAGGAGAGTTCCTTCAGGAAAATTACAATTTTCAGCACAATCCCATTCAAGATCAGACAAACATTAAAGGGAGACAGAACAGGATCGCTGACGGGTCTGCCGGCTTCCAGCGCCCCTTACAAAAAAAGATGACATACAGGTAAACAAGGGGGGGGGGGGAAAAAATAGAAGATAAAATAAAAAAATCGGTCTTAGCCTGGGCCCTGGAGAGGGGGTGCAGACTGAGGCCAAGGGAAAAAAACAACAACTCTTAGCCATAGTACACATGTGTGTAAGAGGGAAACATCAAACATCAAAGAACACAGAGGACATTAAAGACATTAAAGCATCAGATACAACCAGACACTTCTACATACAGCTATGAATAAAAAGTAAAAGAAACATATCCACTGTGGTGGCCTCTGCGGTGTTCCACGCCATCGTCCGCTGGGGTGGAGGGAGGATGGCCAGAGACAGGAGCAGACCCAACAAAGCAACCAGGACAGCCGACTCCACTCTCGGCCAGTGTCCAGTCCGCATGGATGAGCGATGATACGTCCAAGGAGACTGAGGTGTCCGACACCTGCTCACCCAGCCAAGACACCGCCAAGCCTCTCCGTCCCAGCGCTCAGTGCTAGCTCCGCAGTCCTGTCCCCTCATCCGCATCTCCTCCAGTACATCCAAAGCGACTCCGGTGTAGCAGAGACCCAGCAGCTGGTCTCCATGGCCAAAAGGCTCCCGGGAGGCAGATCCAGAAGTCCACAAAAAAATGCACCACAGAGGTCACGAAAGTGACAATCAATCAATCAATGTTTATTTATATAGCCCCAAATCACAAATGTCTCAAAGGACTGCACAAATCATTACGACTACAACATCCTCGGAAGAACCCACGAAAGGGCAAGGAAAACTCACACCCAGTGGGCAGGGAGAATTCACATCCAGTGGGACGCCAGTGACAATGCTGACTATGAGAAACCTTGGAGAGGACCTCAGAAGTGGGCAACCTCCCCCCTCTAGGGGACCGAAAGCAATGGATGTCGAGCGGGTCTAACATGATACTGTGAAAGTTCAATCCATAGTGGCTCCAAGACAGCAGCGAGAGTCCCGTCCACAGGAAACCATCTCAAGCGGATCAGCAGCGTAGAGATGTCCCCAACCGATACAGGCGAGCGGTCCATCCTGGGTACCGACGAGCGGTCCATCCTGGGTCTCGACTCTGGACAGCCAGTACTTCATCCATGGTCATCGGACCGGACCCCCTCCACAAGGGAGGGGGGGACATAGGAGAAAGAAAAGAAGCGGCAGATCAACTGGTCTAAAAAGGAGGTCTATTTAAAGGCTAGAGTATACAGATGAGTTTTAAGGTGAGACTTAAATGCTTCTACTGAGGTAGCATCTCGAACTGTTACCGGGAGGGCATTCCAGAGTACTGGAGCCCGAACGGAAAACGCTCTATAGCCCGCAGACTTTTTTTGGGCTTTGGGAATCACTAATAAGCCGGAGTCCTTTGAACGCAGATTTCTTGCCGGGACATATGGTACAATACTATCAGCAAGATAGGATGGAGCTAGACCGTGTAGTATTTTATACATAAGTAGTAAAACCTTAAAGTCACATCTTAAGTGCACAGGAAGCCAGTGCAGGTGAGCCAGTACAGGCGTAATGTGATCAAACTTTCTTGTTCTTGTCAAAAGTCTAGCAGCCGCATTTTGTACCAACTGTAATCTTTTAATGCTAGACATGGGGAGACCCGAAAATAATACGTTACAGTAATCGAGACGAGACGTAACAAACGCATGGATAATGATCTCGGCGTCTTTAGTGGACAAAATGGAGCAAATTTTAGCGATATTACGGGGATGAAAGAAGGCCGTTTTAGTAACGCTTGTCAGACAGTCCCAAAGGGTCCCGGACCAAAAGGCAAAAAAATATAATAACACATGAAAATAAGAGGGATGACGTCTATTAAACAGATAAAGAAGCAAGGAATCAAACACAGACATAATTGAATGTGGCTCAATGAGGAGAGCGCGTACACCTGTACCCTCGTACAGTGTCCCACCGCACTCTGACGAAAGATTGTACGCCTCCTCTTTGATTTGGACCTTTCCTTGATTACACGGCAACAGCTGTTTCTAAAGGAAGGGGGTCGTAAACAGCCGCTGCTTTTGGTCACAAAACAGTTCAAAGAAAAGGTGCTTGGAGGGGAGTCAGGTCCTGTTACCCCTCCGCCTTGTAGATCTCGGGTCAAGTCAAAATCTTCCTGTGGATTACAATACATCAAAGAAACTGACACCTTCATGTCCCTTCCCAACCTACACAGTTGAGTTTTACAAGCCTTTTGATTGGTAAGATCAAAGACAGTTTTTTTCTGCTCGCCGTTTTGTGATAACTTAGATACAATTGGACAACCAAACAATTAAACAAGGCGACACGGTAAAGAATCTGGGTATTATCTTCGACCCAACTCTCTCCTTTGAGGCACACATTAAAAGCGTTGCTAAAACGGCCTTCTTTCATCTCCGTAATATCGCTAAAATTCGCTCCATTCTGTCCACTAAAGACGCTGAGATCATTATCCATGCGTTTGTTACGTCTCGCCTCGACTACTGTAACGTATTATTTTCGGGTCTCCCCATGTCTAGCATTAAAAGATTACAGTTGGTACAAAATGCGGCTGCTAGACTTTTGACAAGAACAAGAAAGTTTGATCACATTACGCCTGTACTGGCTCACCTGCACTGGCTTCCTGTGCACTTAAGATGTGACTTTAAGGTTTTACTACTTACGTATAAAATACTACACGGTCTAGCTCCATCCTATCTTGCCGATTGTATTGTACCATATGTCCCGGCAAGAAATCTGCGTTCAAAGGACTCCGGCTTGTTAGTGATTCCCAAAGCCCAAAAAAAGTCTGCGGGCTATAGAGCGTTTTCCGTTCGGGCTCCAGTACTCTGGAATGCCCTCCCGGTAACAGTTCGAGATGCCACCTCAGTAGAAGCATTTAAGTCTCACCTTAAAACTCATCTGTATACTCTAGCCTTTAAATAGACCTCCTTTTTAGACCAGTTGATCTGCTGTTTCTTTTCTTTTTCTTCTATGTCCCACTCTCCCTTGTGGAGGGGGTCCGGTCCGATCCGGTGGCCATGTACTGCTTGCCTGTGTATCGGCTGGGGACATCTCTGCGCTGCTGATCCGCCTCCGCTTGGGATGGTTTCCTGCTGGCTGCGCTGTGAACGGGACTCTCGCTGCTGTGTTGGATCCGCTTTGGACTGGACTCTCGCGACTGTGTTGGATCCATTATGGATTGAACTTTCACAGTATCATGTTAGACCCGCTCGACATCCATTGCTTTCCTCCTCTCCAAGGTTCTCATAGTCATCATTGTCACCGACGTCCCACTGGGTGTGAGTTTTCCTTGCCCTTATGTGGGCCTACCGAGGATGTCGTGGTGGTTTGTGCAGCCCTTTGAGACACTAGTGATTTAGGGCTGTATAAGTAAACATTGATTGATTGATTGAATTATTCTGACACACAGTTCTCTATAAGATTCAGTGTAAACATGAATAATTAGTTGTAGCTTCGGCAAAAGTCCCTGTTTTTAGTAAAAAAAAAAAAAAAACCTGCACACTTTAAAGACACTAATGTGTATGTAAACACACTGTATATACCGTATTTTACGGAACATAGGGCGCACCGGATTATTAGGCGAACTGCTGATACAATGATCTATTTTCGACCTTTTTTCATATATAAGGCGCACCGGATTATAGGGCGCATTAAAGGGGTCATTTTTTAATTAATTTTTCTGAATGTAAAATATCTCCTTGTGGTGTACAAAACATGTAATGGTGGTTCTGTGGTCAAAATGTTGCATGGATGATGTTTTACAGATCAACAAAAGCACCTTGAGGATTCTAGCGGGAACTCCCATTCAACCCTTCTTCGATTACGCTTGCACCTCCTGGTACCCCAGCACCTCCAAAACCCTCAAATCTAGACTCCAAACATCCCAGAATAAGTTAGTCCGGTTACTTTTAGACCTCCACCCCAGATCACACCTCAATCCAACCCACTTCTCCAAAGTGGGCTGGCTCAGGGTGGAGGACAGAGTAAAACAACTTGCACTGAGCCTAGTCTATAAAATCCGCTACACCTCCTTGATACCGACGTACATGTCAAACTACTTCCTTAACGTAAATGACCGCCATAACCACAACACCAGGGGGAGCTCCACAAACCACGTTAAACCCAGATTCCGATCTAACAAAGGTCTTAACTCATTCTCTTTCTATGCCACATCAATGTGGAATGCACTCCCAACAGGTATAAAAGTAAGTGCATCTCTATATTCCTTCAAAACCGCTCTAAAACAACAACTCCAGGCAACTTCAACACTTTACTAATACCCTCCTCCATTCACATCCCATTCCCCCGGATTATAAACAACTCAAATGTACTTCTAATGTATATACTTGTTCTTATGCTATCTAAACTCACTATGTTCTCTGCTGGCTGTACATATCCTACTAAATAAGACCTACACTGTTTCAATGTCCACATTTCTCTGTTGATGCAATTGTTGATGACTGAAGTTCTGATATCAACCAAATCTCCTCATCCCAACCCCCGGATTGTAAATAATGTAAATAATTCAATGTACATACTATGATGATTAACTTGTGTGATGACTGTATTATGTTGATAGTATATATTTGTACCATGAATTGATTAACGTGGACCCCGACTTAAACAAGTTGAAAAACTTATTCGGGTGTTACCATTTAGTGGTCAATTGTACGGAATATGTACTGAACTGTGCAATCTACTAATAAAAGTATCAATCAATCATCTTCAAGTCGCTTTCTGACAGTCGCTTCAGGATGCGCCGTTTTGTGGGCGGTCTTATTTACGTGGCTCACCTTCGATGTCATCTTTGTTGTAGCGGTGTAGCGTGCAAGGACGGGAGTGGAAGAAGTGTCCGAAGATAGAGCTAACTGTTTTAATGTCATTCAGACTTTACTTCAATCAATAACGGAGCAGCATCTCCTCATCCGGAAACAACAACAAGGAAACTGTCCGACTGGAACTCTCAGTGTTGACAGCTAGATTTTTTTGTGAACATGTTCCATAAATATTGATGTTAAAGATTTCTTTTTTTGTGAAGAAATGTTTCGAATTAAGTTCATGAATCCAGATGGATCTCTGTTACAATCCCCAAAGAGGGCACTTTAAGTTGATGATTACTTCTATGTGTAGAAACCTTTATATAGAACTGAATCACTTGTTTGTTTTTCAACAAGTTTTTAGTGATTTTTACATCTTTTTTTCCAAATAGTTCAAGAAAGACCACTACAAATGAGCAATATTTACGTGGCTCACCTTCGATGTCATCTTTGTTGTAGCGGTGTAGCGTGCAAGGACGGGAGTGGAAGAAGTGTCCAAAGATAGAGCTAACTGTTTTAATGTCATTCAGACTTTACTTCAATCAATAACGGAGCAGCATCTCCTCATCCGGAAACAACAACAAGGAAACTGTCCGACTGGAACTCTCTATTAACTAAAGTTCCTTGGGTGAATAATGTAAACTCACCACACCGGTATGTTTTAGCACTTTCATGGCGAGTTTACTGACAGACATAAGTAAGAACTTTACACTACTTTATATTAGAAATGGCAACAACAGAGATAAGCAAGAACATAAGAAGATAGAGGAAAAAGAAGAAGCTTATCGACTACGTTCTCGGCACAGACTACAAAGGCGGAACCGCACAATTTTTCAGGATTTATCCAAATCCCAAATACAGATCAGCAAGTACAAGAAGGTACGAAAAGTTGCTTTTGCATAAAATCAACCAATCAATCAATGTTTGTTTATATAGCCCTAATTCACAAGTGTCTCAATCCTCGGTTCAGATCCCATATAACAGCGGTTCTCAAATGGGTGTATGCGTACCCCTAGGGGTACTTGAAGGTATGCCAAGGGGTACGTGAGATTTTTAAAAAATATTCTAAAAATAGAAACAATTCAAAAATCCTTTATAAACATATTTATTGAATAATACTTCAAGAAAAAATGATGGAAGTTCATAAACTGTGAAAAGAAATGCAACAATGCAATATTCAGTGTTGACAGCTAGATTTTTTTTGTGGACATGTTCCATAAATATTGATGTTAAAGATTTCTTTTTTTGTGAAGAAATGTTTCGAATTAAGTTCATGAACCCAGATGGATCTCTATTACAATCCCCAAAGAGGGCACTTTAAGTTGATGATTACTTCTAAGTGTAGAAATCTTTATATAGAACTGAATCACTTGTTTGTTTTTCAACAAGTTTTTAGTGATTTTTACATCTTTTTTTCCAAATAGTTCAAGAAAGACCACTACAAATGAGCAATATTTACGTGGCTCACCTTCGATGTCATCTTTGTTGTAGCGGTGTAGCGTGCAAGGACGGGAGTGGAAAAAGTCTCCAAAGATGGAGCTAACTGTTTTAATGTCATTCAGACTTTACTTCAATCAATAACGGAGCAGCATCTCCTCATCCGGAAACAACAACAAGGAAACTGTCCGACTGGAACTCTCTAATAACTAAAGTTCCTTGTGTGAATAATGTAAACTCACCACACCGGTATGTTTTAGCACTTTCATGGCGAGTTTACTGACAGATATAAGTAAGAACTTTACACTACTTTATATTACAAATGGCAACAACGGAGATAAGCAAGAACATAAGAAGATAGAGGAAAAAGAAGAAGCTTATCGACTACGTTCTCGGCACAGACTACAAAGGCGGACCAGCACAATTTTTCAGGATTTATCCAAATCCCAAATACAGATCAGCAGGTCCAAGAAGGTACGAAAAGTTGCTTTTGCATAAAATCCACCAATCAATCAATTTTTATTTACATAGCCCTTATTCACAAGTGTCTCAATCCTCGGTTCAGATCCCATATAACAGCGGTTCTCAAATGGGGGTACGCGTACCCCTAGGGGTACTTGAAGGTATGCCAAGGGGTACGTGAGATTTTTAAAAAATATTCTAAAAATAGCAACAATTCAAAAATCCTTCATAAATATATTTATTGAATAATACTTCAAAGAAATATGAATGTAATTTCATAAACTGAAAAGAAATGCAACAATGCAATATTCAGTGTTGACAGCTAGATTTTTTGTGAACATGTTCCATAAATATTGATGTTAAAGATTTCTTTTTTTGTGAAGAAATGTTTAGAATTAAGTTCATGAATCCAGATGGATCTCTATTACAATCCCCAAAGAGGGCACTTTAAGTTGATGATTACTTCTAAGTGTAGAAATCTTTATATAGAACTGAATCACTTGTTTGTTTTTCAACAAGTTTTTAGTTATTTTTACATCTTTTTTTCCAAATAGTTCAAGAAAGACCACTACAAATGAGCAATATTTACGTGGCTCACCTTCGATGTCATCTTTGTTGTAGCCGTGTAGCGTGCAAGGACGGGAGTGGAAGAAGTGTCCAAAGATAGAGCTAACTGTTTTAATGACATTCAGACTTTACTTCAATCAATAACGGAGCAGCATCTCCTCATCCGGAAACAACAACAAGGAAACTGTCCGACTGGAACTCTCTAATAACTAAAGTTCCTTGGGTGAATAATGTAAACTCACCACGGCGGTATGTTTTAGCGCTTTCATGGCGAGTTTACTGACAGATATAAGTAAGAACTTTACACTACTTTATATTAGAAATGGCAACAACAGAGATAAGCAAGAACATAAGAAGATAGAGGAAAAAGAAGAAGCTTATCGAGTACGTTCTCGGCACAGACTACAAAGGCGGACCCGCACAATTTTTCAGGATTTATGCAAATCCCAAATACAGATCAGCAGGTACAAGAAGTTACGAAAAGTTTATTTTGCATAAAATCAACCAATCAATCAATGTTTATTTATATAGCCCTAATTCACAAGTGTCTCAATCCTCGGTTCAGATCCCATATAACAGTGGTTCTCAAATGGGGGTACGCGTACCCCTAGGGGTACTTGAAGGTATGCCAAGGGGTACGTGAGATTTTTTTAAAATATTCTAAAAATAGCAACAATTCAAAAATCCTTTATAAATATATTTATTGAATAATACTTCAAAGAAATATGAATGTAAGTTCATAAACTGAAAAGTAATGCAACAATGCAATATTCAGTGTTGACAGCTAGATTTTTTTGTGAACATGTTCCATAAATATTGATGTTAAAGATTTCTTTTTTGTGAAGAAATGTTTCGAATTCAGTTCATGAATCCAGATGGATCTCTGTTACAATCCCCAAAGAGGGCACTTTAAGTTGATGATTACTTCTAAGTGTAGAAATCTTTATATAGAACTGAATCACTTGTTTGTTTTTCAACAAGTTTTTAGTGATTTTTACATCTTTTTTTCCAAATAGTTCAAGAAAGACCACTACAAATGAGCAATATTTACGTGGCTCACCTTCGATGTCATCTTTGTTGTAGCGGTGTAGCGTGCAAGGACGGGAGTGGAAGAAGTGTCCAAAGATAGAGCTAACTGTTTTAATGACATTCAGACTTTACTTCAATCAATAACGGAGCAGCATCTCCTCATCCGGAAACAACAACAAGGAAACTGTCCGACTGGATCTCTCTAATAACTAAAGTTCCTTGGGTGAATAATGTAAACTCACCACACCGGTATGTTTTAGCACTTTCATGGCGAGTTTACTGACCGACATAAGTAAGAACTTTACACTACTTTATATTAGAAATGGCAACAACAGAGATAAGTAAGAACAAAAGAAGATAGAGGAAAAAGAAGAAGCTTATCGACTACGTTCTCGGCACAGACTACAAAGGCGGACCCGCACAATTTTTCAGGATTTATCCAAATCCCAAATACAGATCAGCAGGTACAAGAAGGTACGAAAAGTTGCTTTTGCATAAAATCAACCAATCAATCAATGTTTATTTATATAGCCCTAATTCACAAGTGTCTCAATCCTCGGTTCAGATCCCATATAACAGCGGTTCTCAAATGGGGGTACGTGTACCCCTAGGGTTACTTGAAGGTATGCCAAGGGGTACGTGAGATTTTTAAAAAATATTCTAAAAATAGCAACAATTCAAAAATCCTTTATAAACTTATTTATTGAATAATACTTCAAGAAAAAATGATGGAAGTTCATAAACTGAAAAGTAATGCAACAATGCAATATTCAGTGTTGACAGCTAGATTTTTTTGTGGACATGTTCCATAAATATTGATGTTAAAGATTTCTTTTTTTGTGAAGAAATGTTTCGAATTAAGTTCATGAATCCAGATGGATCTCTATTACAATCCCCAGAGAGGGCACTTTAAGTTGATGATTACTTCTATGTGTAGAAATCTTTATATAGAACTGAATCACTTGTTTGTTTTTCAACAAGTTTTTAGTGATTTTTACATCTTTTTTTCCAAATAGTTCAAGAAAGACCACTACAAATGAGCAATATTTACGTGGCTCACCTTCGATGTCATCTTTGTTGTAGCGGTGTAGCGTGCAAGGACGGGAGTGGAAAAAGTGTCCAAAGATGGAGCAAACTGTTTTAATGTCATTCAAACTTTACTTCAATCAATAACGGAGCAGCATCTCCTCATCCGGAAACAACAACAAGGAAACTGTCCGACTGGAACTCTCTAATAACTAAAGTTCCTTGGGTGAATAATGTAAACTCACCACACCGGTATGTTTTAGCACTTTCATGGCGAGTTTAGTGACAGATATAAGTAAGAACTTTACACTACTTTATATTACAAATGGCAACAACGGAGATAAGCAAGAACATAAGAAGATAGAGGAAAAAGAAGAAGCTTATCGACTACGTTCTCGGCACAGACTACAAAGGCGGACCCGCACAATTTTTCAGGATTTATCCAAATCCCAAATACAGATCAGCAGGTACAAGAAGGTACGAAAAGTTGCTTTTGCATAAAATCAACCAATCAATCAATGTTTATTTATATAGCCCTAATTCACAAGTGTCTCAATCCTCGGTTCAGATCCCATATAACAGCGGTTCTCAAATGGGGGTACGCGTACCCCTAGGGGTACTTGAAGGTATGCCAAGGGGTACGTGAGACTTTTTAAAAAATATTCTAAAAATAGCAACAATTCAAAAATCCTTTATAAATATATTTATTGAATAATACTTCAAGAAAATATGAATGTAAGTTCATAAACTGAAAAGTAATGCAACAATGCAATATTCAGTGTTGACAGCTAGATTTTTTGTGAACATGTTCCATAAATATTGATGTTAAAGATGTCTTTTTTTGTGAAGAAATGTTTAGAATTAAGTTCATGAATCCAGATGGATCTCTATTACAATCCCCAAAGAGGGCACTTTAAGTTGATGATTACTTCTATGTGTAGAAATCTTTATTTATAATTGAATCACTTGTTTGTTTTTCAACAAGTTTTTAGTTATTTTTACATCTTTTTTTCCAAATAGTTCAAGAAAGACCACTACAAATGAGCAATATTTACGTGGCTCACCTTCGCTGTCATCTTTGTTGTAGTGGTGTAGCGTGCAAGGACGGGAGTGGAAAAAGTGTCCAAAGATGGAGCTAACTGTTTTAATGTCATTCAGACTTTACTTCAATCAATAACGGAGCAGCATCTCCTCATCCGGAAACAACAACAAGGAAACTGTCCGACTGGAACTCTCTAATAACTAAAGTTCCTTGGGTGAATAATGTAAACTCACCACACCGGTATGTTTTAGCGCTTTCATGGCGAGTTTACTGACAGACATAAGTAAGAACTTTACACTACTTTATATTAGAAATGGCAACAACGGAGATAAGCAAGAACATAAGAAGATAGAGGAAAAAGAAGAAGCTTATCGACTACGTTCTCGGCACAGACTACAAAGGCGGACCCGCACAATTTTTCAGGATTTATCCAAATCCCAAATACAGATCAGCAGGTACAAGGAGGTACGAAAAGTTGCTTTTGCATAAAATCAACCAATCAATCAATGTTTATTTATATAGCCCTAATTCACAAGTGTCTCAATCCTCGGTTCAGATCCCATATAACAGTGGTTCTCAAATGGGGGTACGCATACCCCTAGGGGTACTTGAAGGTATGCCAAGGGGTACGTGAGACTTTTAAAAAATATTCTAAAAATAGCAACAATTCAAAAATCCTTTATAAATATATTTATTGAATAATACTTCAAGAAAATATGAATGCAAGTTCATAAACTGAAAAATAATGCAACAATGCAATATTCAGTGTTGACAGCTAGATTTTTTTGTGAACATGTTCCATAAATATTGATGTTAAAGATTTCTTTTTTTGTGAAGAAATGTTTAGAATTAAGTTCATGAATCCAGATGGATCTCTGTTACAATCCCCAAAGAGGGCACTTTAAGTTGATGATTACTTCTATGTGTAGAAATCTTTATATAGAACTGAATCACTTGTTTGTTTTTCAACAAGTTTTTAGTGATTTTTACATCTTTTTTTCCAAATAGTTCAAGAAATGAGCAATATTTTGCATTGTTATACAATTTAATAAATCGGAAACTGATGACATAGTGCTGTATTTTACTTCTTTATCTCTTTTTTTTGCAACAAAAATGTTTTGCTCTGATTAGGGGGTACTTGAATTAAAAACAAATTTCACAGGGGGTACATCACTGAAAAAAGGTTGAGAACCACTGCCGTATAAGGGCAAGGAAAAACTCACAACCCAGCGGGATGTCAATGTGAATGACTATGAGAAACCTTAATAATGATATTAATTAATAATAATATATAATATTGCGAAACAAAAAGCCAAATGATGTTTTGCCTTACACACACACACCATAATAATACTCCTATGTTCAGTAGAAGCATTTAAGTCTCACCTTAAAACTCATCTGTATACTCTAGCCTTTAAATAGACTCCCTTTTTAGACCAGTTGATCTGCCGTTTCTTTTCTTTTTCTTCTATGACCCACTCTCCCTTGTGGAGGGGGTCCGGTCCGATCCGGTGGCCATGTACTGCTTGCCTGTGTATCGGCTGGGGACATCTCTGCGCTGCTGATCCGCCTCCGCTTGGGATGGTTTCCTGCTGGCTCCGCTGTGAACGGGACTCTCGCTGCTGTGTTGGATCCGCTTTGGACTGGACTCTCGCGACTGTGTTGGATCCATTGTGGATTGAACCTTCACAGTATCATGTTAGACCCGCTCGACATCCATTGCTTTCCTCCTCTCCAAGGTTCTCATAGTCATTATTGTCACCGACGTCCCACTGGATGTGAGTTTTTCCTTGCCCTTATGTGGGCCTACCGAGGATGTCGTGGTGGTTTGTGCAGCCCTTTGAGACACTAGTGATTTAGGGCTGTATAAGTAAACATTGATTGATTGATTGAATGCGCTGACAATCCATCAAGCGGTGCGGCGTCATAGCTTACCAAAGTCATACTAAAACATTTTGATGGATTTTTGAGCGCCGGGTGTAATGTCCTATATTTTCAATGGAACATATAAAATGTTGGTGTTTACTTGAGTCATACTGCCATCATATTGCAGTCTATCCATCCATCATCTTCCGCTTATCCGAGGTCGGGTCGCGGGGGCAGCAGCCTAAGCAGGGAAGCCCAGACTTCCCTATCTCGAGCCACTTCGTCTAGCTCTTCCCGGGGGGATCCCGAGGCGTTCCCAGGCCAGCCGGGAGACATAGTCTTCCCAACGTGTCCTGGGTCTTCCCCAGCTGGACGTGCCCTAAACACCTCCCTAGGGAGGCGTTCGGGTGGCATCCTGACCAGATGCCCGGACCACCTCATCTGGCTCCTCTCGATGTGGAGGAGCAGCGGCTTTACGTTGAGCTCCTCCCGGATGGCAGAGCTTCTCACCCTATCTCTAAGGGAGAGACCTGAAAACTCATTTCGGCCGCTTGTACCCGTGATCTTATCCTTTCGGTCATGACCCAAAGCTCATGACCATAGGTGAGGATGGGAACGTAGATCGACCGGTAAATTGAGAGCTTTGCCTTCCGGCTCAGCTCCTTCTTCACCACAACGGATCGATACAACGTCCGCATTACTTAAGACGCCGCCTGTCAATCTCACGATCCATTGCAGTCTACACATATCTCTTATGTTTGACTGCCATCTACTGATGCATTAGTACAGCGATACTATACTAGTACCGGTATACCGTACAACCCTATTACAGTGTCTTCAGTCAACAGGGATTGTTTTGTTGTGCTACAGCTTTTAAAAAAAAAAACTTAAAACACAAAGCATCGCTCTCATCTTTTTAAAAGCAACATTTTTCCTCAATGTCCTTCCGCCACCTCCTCCTTAGTCCTTAATGTCTCTTTTCTTCTTCATCTTCTCTCCGTTGCTCCGTCACTAAAAATGGAATGGGTTGCACCGAGCTGGGCGAATTCAATTAATGCAACAACACCACAACAAGGAAGAGGCAATGTGACGAAGAGAGAGAGAGGGAGAGAGAGAGAGAGGCCAAGACAAGACAATTTACCTTAAGGCGCTTACACCATTCCAGCTGCCACTTTCCTTTTCTTGGGTGACAAACACATGCTTGGTACTTCAAAACAGTCAGCGCTGCTATTTTCAGCCGCTGAACTCTGATGATGTGACGGTGTGCTTTGGAGCGATGCAGCCTCTCTATGTATTTGGGAGAGTAATTAAGAAGTTATAGTAACTCTTCTATTTCTGAACCGCTGCACACAAAAGGGTGAACGCTGCTCAAAACATGCGCCACTAAACCAGGGCCAACAACACATTTTGCTGCACGATACATAAACCACTCTACTGTCGGCATTATTTTGAGACCAAATAAAGCACTAATCATAGAAAACCCAAAACCAGTGAAGTTGTCACGTTGTGTAAATGTAAATAACAACAGAATACAATGATTTGCGAATCCTTTTCAACTTATATTCAATTGAATAAACAGCAAAGACAAGATACGTAAAGTTTAAACCAGTAAACGTTATTTCAAAAAAGCTGGCACAAGTGGCAAAAAAAGACTGGGAACGTTGAAGGAATGCTCATCAAACACTTATTAGGAACATACCACAGGTGAACAGGCTAATTGGGAACAGGTGGGTGCCATGATTTGGGTATAAAAGCAGCTTTCGTGAAATGCTTAAGTCATTTACAAACAAGGATGGGGTGAGGGGTCACCACTTTGTCAACAAATACGTGAGCCAACAGTTTAAGAACAACATTTCTCAACCAGCTATTGCGAGGAATTTAGGGATTTCACCATCTACGGTCCGTAATAACATGAAAAGGTTAAGAGAATCTGGAGAAAAAGGCTGAAAACCAACATTGAATGCCTGTGACCTTCAATTCCTCAGGTGGTACTGCATCAAAAAGCAACATCGGTGTGTAAAGGATATCACCACTTAGGCTCAGGAACCCTTCAGAAAACCACTGTCAGTAAACTATAGTTTGTCGCTACATCTGTAAGTGCAAGTTCAAACTGTACTATGCAAAGAGAAAACCATTTATCAACAACACCCAGAAACGCCACCAGCATCGCTGGGCCCCAAGCTCATCTAAAATGGAGTGATGTAAAGTGGAAAAGTTTTCTGTGGTCTGACGAGTCCACATTTCAAATTGTTTTGGGAAACTATGGACGCCGTGTCTTCCGGAACAAAGAGAAGGACCATCGGGATTGTTTTAGGCTCAAAGTTGAAAAGCCAGCATCTGTGATGGTATGGGGTGTATGGGTGCCCAAGGCATCTTTGAAGGCACCATTAATGCTGAAAGGTACATACAGGTTTTGGAGCAACATATGTTGCCATCCAAGCAACGTTATCATGGACGCCCCTGCTTATTTCAGCAAGACAATGCCTAGCCACATGTTACAACAACGTGGCTTCATAGTAAAAGAGTGCGGGTACTAGACTGGCCTACCTGTAGTCCAGACCTGTCTCCAATTGAAAATGTATAAAATACCACAACGCAGAACAGGCTAATTGGGAACAGGTGGGTGCCATGATTGGGTATAAAAGCAGCTTTCGTGAAATGCTTAAGTTATTTACAAACAAGGATGGGGCGAGGGGTCACCACTTTGTCAACAAATACGTGAGCCAACAGTTTAAGAACAACATTTCTCAACCAGCTATTGCGAGGAATTTAGGGATTTCACCATCTACGGTCCGTAATAACATGAAAAGGTTAAGAGAATCTGGAGAAAAAGGCTGAAAACCAACATTGAATGCCTGTGACCTTCAATTCCTCAGGTGGTACTGCATCAAAAAGCAACATCGGTGTGTAAAGGATATCACCACCTGGGCTCAGGAACACTTCAGAAAACCACTGTCAGTAACTATAGTTTGGTCGCTACATCTGTAAGTGCAAGTTCAAACTGTACTATGCAAAGAGAAAACCATTTATCAACAACACCCAGAAACGCCACCAGCATCGCTGGGCCCCAAGCTCATCTAAAATGGAGTGATGTAAAGTGGAAAAGTGTTCTGTGGTCTGACGAGTCCACATTTCAAATTGTTTTGGGAAACTGTGGACGCCGTGTCTTCCGGAACAAAGAGAAGGACCATCGGGATTGTTTTAGGCGCAAAGTTGAAAAGCCAGCATCTGTGATGGTATGGGGTGTATGGGTGCCCAAGGCATCTTTGAAGGCACCATTAATGCTGAAAGTTACATACAGGTTTTGGAGCAACATATGTTGCCATCCAAGCAACGTTATCATGGACGCCCCTGCTTATTTCAGCAAGACAATGCCAAGCCACGCGTTACAACCGAGTGGCTTCATAGTAAAAGAGTGTGGGTACTAGACGGGCCTACCTGTAGTCCAGACATGTCTCTAATTGAAAATGTATAAAATACCACAACGCAGAACAGGCTAATTGGGAACAGGTGGGTGCCATGATTTGGGTATAAAAGCAGCTTTCGTGAAATGCTTAAGTCATTTACAAACAAGGATGGGGCGAGGGGTCACCACTTTGTCAACCAATACATGAGCCAACAGTTTAAGAACAAAATTTCTCAACCAGCTATTGCGAGGAATTTAGGGATTTCACCATCTACGGTCCGTAATAACATGAAAAGGTTAAGAGAATCTGGAGAAAAAGGCTGAAAACCAACATTGAATGCCTGTGACCTTCAATTCCTCAGGTGGTACTGCATCAAAAAGCAACATCGGTGTGTAAAGGATATCACCACCTGGGCTCGGGAACACTTCAGAAAACCACTGTCAGTAACTATAGTTTGGTCGCTACATCTGTAAGTGCAAGTTCAAACTGTACTATGCAAAGAGAAAACCATTTATCAACAACACCCAGAAACGCCACCAGCATCGCTGGGCCCCAAGCTCATCTAAAATGGAGTGATGTAAAGTGGAAAAGTGTTCTGTGGTCTGACGAGTCCACATTTCAAATTGTTTTGGGAAACTGTGGACGCCGTGTCTTCCGGAACAAAGAGAAGGACCATCGGGATTGTTTTAGGCGCAAAGTTGAAAAACCAGCATCTGTGACGGTATGGGGTGTATGGGTGCTCAAGGCATCTTTGAAGGCACCATTAATGCTGAAAGGTACATACAGGTTTTGGAGCAACATATGTTGCCATCCAAGCAACGTTATCATGGACGCCCCTGCTTATTTCAGCAAGACAATGCCAAGCCACGCGTTACAACCGAGTGGCTTCATAGTAAAAGTGTGCGGGTACTAGACGGGCCTACCTGTAGTCCAGACCTGTCTCCAATTGAAAATGTATAAAATACCACAACGCAGAACAGGCTAATTGGGAACAGGTGGGTGCCATGATTGGGTATAAAAGCAGCTTTCGTGAAATGCTTAAGTCATTTACAAACAAGGATGGGGTGAGGGGTCACCACTTTGTCAACAAATACGTGAGCCAACAGTTTAAGAACAACATTTCTCAACCAGCTATTGCGAGGAATTTAGGGATTTCACCATCTACGGTCCGTAATAACATGAAAAGGTTAAGAGAATCGGGAGAAAAAAGCTGAAAACCAACATTGAATGCCTGTGACCTTCAATTCCTCAGGTGGTACTGCATCAAAAAGCAACATCAGTGTGTAAAGGATATCACCACCTAGGCTCAGGAACCCTTCAGAAAACCACTTTCAGTAAACTATAGTTTGTCGCTACATCTGTAAGTGCAAGTTCAAACTGTACTATGCAAAGAGAAAACCATTTATCAACAACACCCAGAAACGCCACCAGCATCGCTGGGCCCAAGCTCATCTAAAATGGAGTGATGCAAAGTGGAAAAGTGTTCTGTGGTCTGACGAGCCCACATTTCAAATTGTTTTGGGAAACTGTGGACGCCGTGTCTTCCGGAACAAAGAGAAGGACCATCGGGATTGTTTTAGGCGCAAAGTTGAAAAACCAGCATCTGTGACGGTATGGGGTGTATGGGTGCCCAAGGCATCTTTGAAGGCACCATTAATGCTGAAAGGTACATACAGGTTTTGGAGCAACATATGTTGCCATCCAAGCAACGTTATCATGGACGCCCCTGCTTATTTCAGCAAGACAATGCCAAGCCACGTGTTACACCAGCGTGGCTTCATAGTAAAAGAGTGCGGGTACTAGCCTGGCCTACCTGTAGTCCAGACCTGTCTCCAATTGAAAATGTATAAAATACCACAACGCAGAACAGGGTAATTGGGAACAGGTGGGTGCCATGATTGGGTATAAAAGCAGCTTTCGTGAAATGCTTAAGTCATTTACAAACAACGATGGGGCGAGGGGTCACCACTTTGTCAACAAATACGTGAGCCAACAGTTTAAGAACAACATTTCTCAACCAGCTATTGCGAGGAATTTAGGGATTTCACCATCTACGGTCCGTAATAACATGAAAAGGTTAAGAGAATCTGGAGAAAAAGGCTGAAAACCAACATTGAATGCCTGTGACCTTCAATTCCTCAGGTGGTACTGCATCAAAAAGCAACATCAGTGTGTAAAGGATATCACCACCTAGGCTCAGGAACCCTTCAGAAAACCACTGTCAGTAACTATAGTTTGTCGCTACATCTGTAAGTGCAAGTTCAAACTGTACTATGCAAAGAGAAAACCATTTATCAACAACACCCAGAAACCCCACCAGCATCGCTGGGCCCCAAGCTCATCTAAAATGGAGTGATGCAAAGTGGAAAAGTGTTCTGTGGTCTGACGAGTCTACATTTCAAATTATTTTGGGAAACTGTCTTCCGGAACAAAGAGAAGGACCATTGGGATTGTTTTAGGTGCAAAGTTGAAAAGCCAGCATCTGTGATGGTATGGGGTGTATATCTTTGAAGGCACCATTAATGCTGAAAGTTACATACAGGTTTGGGGGCAACTTTTGTTGCCATCCAAGCAACGTTATCATGGACGCCCCTGCTTATTTCAGCAAGACAATGCCAAGCCACGCGTTACAACCGAGTGGCTTCATAGTAAAAGAGTAAGGGTACTAGACGGGCCTACCTGTAGTCCAGACCTGTCTCCAATTGAAAATGTATAAAATACCACAACGCAGAACAACTCAAGCAAGAATGGGAAATAATTCCACCTGAAAAGCTTCAAAAACTGGTCGCCTGAGTTCCCAAACGTTTACTGAGTGTTGTTAAAAGGAAAGGCCATGTAACACAGTGGTAAAAATGCCCCATGTGACAACTTTTTTGCAATGTGTTGCTGCCATTAAATTGTAAGTTAATGATTATTTGCCCCCCAAAAAAAGAAGTTTCTCAGGGTGAACATTAAATATCTTGTCTTTGCAGTCTATTCAATTGAATAAAAGTTGAAAAGCATTTGCAAATCATTATTATCTTCTATTTTTTTTCTTTACCATTTACACAACGTGCCAACTTCACTGCTTTTGCCTTTTGTCCACAAGTCAACGACTCGGTGTGTAAATGTTGCAAAAAAAAAAAAAAAAATCACGTGTTTACTGTAAATGCAAAGTGTCCGACAAACAAAGAAACGCACTACACCAAGTATGCGGGAAGAAAAATGCCCTGCGTGGCAGCAACAGGCAAACAACCTCTCTCAAAGCCAGTCACGTTCTGCCACAGCTTGCCAGCCAGTCAGGAGAAAGCTGCTGCCAGCTCCCCCCTGCCCACCTCACCCCCACCTCCCCCGCCCCCCCTTTCCTCATTGGGCTTTCCCTTGGCCTAAGTAAACAGCAATAAAATTAGAGTAGCTCACAGGTGATTATCCTCTACACTCGGTGAGCAAAAAATGAGCCTTGCAGCGAGTTTATCATAAGCCACTCTAGGCCATCTTTTGCCAGTACAGATAAGTGCAGAAAACTGTCCATGGTTTACAGCCAATTGGTTCCTTTACAAACCCCATTTCCATATGAGTTGGGGAATTGTGTTAGATGTAAATATAAACGGAATACAATGATTTGCAAATCATTTTCAACCCATATTCAGTTGAATATGCAACATATTTGATGTTCAAACTGATTAACTTTATTTTTTTTGTGCAAATAATCATTAACTTTAGAATTTGATGCCAGCAACATGTGACAAAGAAGTTGGGAAAGGTGGCAATAAATACCGATAAAGTTGAGGAATGCTCATCAAACACTTATTTGGAACATCCCACGGGTGTGCAGGCTAATTGGGAACAGGTGGGTGCCATGATTGGGTATAAAAACAGCTTCCCCAAAAAATGCTCAGTCTTCCACAAGAAAGGATGGGGCGAGGTACACCCCTTTGTCCACAACTGCGTGAGCAAATAGTCAAACAGTTTAAGAACAACGTTTCTCAAAGTGCAATTGCAAGAAATTTAGGCATTTCAACATCTACGGTCCATAATATCACCAAAAGGTTCAGAGAATCTGGAGAAATCACTCCACGTAAGCGGCATGGCCGGAAACCAACATTGAATGACCGTGACCTTTGATCCCTCAGACGGCACTGTATCAAAAACAGACATCAATCTCTAAAGGATATCACCACATGGGCTCAGGAACACTTCAGAAAACCACCTTCACTAAATACAGTTTGTCGCTACATCTGTAAGTGCAAGTTAAAGCTCTACTATGCAAAGCGAAAAACCATTTATCAACAACATCCAGAAACACCGCCGGCTTCTCTGGGCCCGAGATCATCTAAGATGGACTGATGCAAAGTGGATGCAACATTTCAAATTGTTTTTGGAAATATTCGACATCGTGTCATCCGGACCAAAGGGGAAGCGAACCATCCAGACTGTTGTCGACGCAAAGTTCAAAAGCCAGCATCTGTGATGGTATGGCGGTGCATTACTGCCCACGACATCAATCTCTAAAGGATATCACCACATGGGCTGAGGAACACTTCAGAAAACCACCTTCACTAAATACAGTTTGTCGCTACATCTGTAAGTGCAAGTTAAAGCTCTACTATGCAAAGCGAAAAACCATTTATCAACAACATCCAGAAACACCACTGGCTTCTCTGGGCCCGAGATTATCTAAGATGGACTGATGCAATGTGGATGCAACATTTCAAATTGTTTTTGGAAATATCCGGACCAAAGGGGAAGCGAACCATCCAGACTGTTATCGACGCAAAGTTCAAAAGCCAGCATCTGTGATGGTATGGCGGTACATTACTGCCCACGACATCAATCTCTAAAGGATATCACC